>NC_057387.1:60994286-61210537 GCF_019320065.1 Cervus canadensis
GGGAATCTGAGCTTGTGCTCCACATCTACGCAACCAGACATCAGGGAAATGATCAGATCTGGCAGCTCTGTACCAACATGACCCTTGGTAGGAAAAAAAAAAACAAAAACTCCCAAGTGTTATCAGAAGTGGGGAAAAACTCACTAAATCTACAGCTAAGGTTTAGGTTTGTTCTCTCTGTGTGTCTGTGTACACAAAAAATTCCAGATGTGAATCTACAAACCATCTGGTTGAAATAACTTTTGTGCTGAACTGTAATTACAAGCTATTTATTTTTATTTTTTATTTTTTTTATTATTACTTTTTTTTTTCCAGTGGGTTTTGTCATACATTGATATGAATCAGCCATGGATTTACATGTATTCCCAATCCCGATCCCCCCTCCCACCTCCCTCTCCACCCGATTCCTCTGGGTCTTCCCAGTGCACCAGGCCGGAGCACTTGTCTCATGCATCCCACCGGGGCTGGTGATCTGTTTCACCATAGATAGTATACATGCTGTTCTTTTGAAATATCCCACCCTCACATTCTCCCACAGAGTTCAAAAGTCTGTTCTGTATTTCCGTGTCTCTTTTTCTGTTTTGCATATAGGGTTATCGTTACCATCTTTCTAAATTCCATATATATGTGTTAGTATGCTGTAATGTTCTTTATCTTTCTGGCTTACTTCACTCTGTATAATGGGCTCCAGTTTCATCCATCTCATTAGAACTGATTCAAATGAATTCTTTTTAATGGCTTAGTAATATTCCATGGTGTATATGTACCACAGCTTCCTTATCCATTCATCTGCTGATGGGCATCTAGGTTGCTTCCATGTCCTGGCTATTATAAACAGTGCTGCGATGAACATTGGGGTGCAGATGTCTCTTTCAGATCTGGTTTCCTCAGTGTGTATGCCCAGAAGTGGGATTGCTGGGTCATATGGCAGTTCTATTTCCAGTTTTTTAAGAAATCTCCACACTGTTTTCCATAGTGGCTGTACTAGTTTGCATTCCCACCAACAGTGTAAGAGGGTTCCCTTTTCTCCACACCCTCTCCAGCATTTATTGCTTGTAGACTTTTGGATAGCAGCCATCCTGACTGGCGTGTAATGGTACCTCATTGTGGTTTTGATTTGCATTTCTCTAATAATGAGTGATGTTGAGCATCTTTTCATGTGTTGTTACCCATTTGTATGTCTTCTTTGGAGAAATGTCTGTTTAGTTCTTTGGCCCATTTTTTGATTGGGTCATTTATTTTTCTGGAATTGAGCTGCAGGAGTTGCTTGTATATTTTTGAGATTAATCCTTTGTCTGTTTCTTCATTTGCTATTATTTTCTCCCAATCTGAGGGCTGTCTTTTCACCTTACTTATAGTTTCCTTTGTAGTGCAAAAGCTTTTAAGTTTCATTAGGTCCCATTTGTTTAGTTTTGCTTTTATTTCCAATATTCTGGGAGGTGGGTCATAGAGGATCTTGCTGTGATTTATGTCGGAGAGTGTTTTGCCTATGTTCTCCTCTAGGAGTTTTATAGTTTCTGGTCTTACATTTAGATCTTTAATCCATTTTGAGTTTATTTTTGTGTATGGTGTTAGAAAGTGTTCTAGTTTCATTCTTTTACAAGTGGTTGACCAGTTTTCCCAGCACCACTTGTTAAAGAGGTTGTCTTTTTTCCATTGTATATCCTTGCCTCCTTTGTCAAAGATAAGGTGTCCATAGGTTCGTGGATTTATCTCTGGGCTTTCTATTCTGTTCCATTGATCTATATTTCTGTCTTTGTGCCAGTACCATACTGTCTTGATGACTGTGGCTTTGTAGTAGAGTCTGAAGTCAGGCAGGTTGATTCCTCCAGTTCCATTCTTCTTTCTCAAGATTACTTTGGCTATTCGAGGTTTTTTGTATTTCCATACAAATTGTGAAATTCTTTGGTCTAGTTCTGTGAAAAATACCGTTGGTAGCTTGATAGGGATTGCATTGAATCTATAGATTGCTTTGGGTAGAATAGCCATTTTGACAATATTGATTCTTCCAATCCATGAACACGGTATGTATCTCCATCTGTTTGTGTCCTCTTTGATTTCTTTCAGATCAGTGTTTTTATAGTTTTCTAATGTATAGGTCTTTTGTTTCCTTTAGGTAATATACTCCTAAGTTAATTTTTTCTTTTTGTTGGCAATGTGAGGTTTGTTTCTTAATTTCTCTTTTCTGTTTTTTCCAGATTGTAGTATATAGGAAGGCAAGGGATTTCTGTGTGTTAATTTATATCCTGCAACTTTACTATATTCGTTGATTAGCTCTAGTAATTTTCTGGTAGAGTCTTTAGGGTTTTCTATGTAGAGGATCATGTCATCTGCAAACAGTGAGAGTTTCACTTCTTCTTTTCCTATCTGGATTCCTTTTACTTCTTTTTCTGCTCTGATTGCTGTGGCCAAAACTTCCAACACTATGTTGAATAGTAGTGGTGAGAGTGGGCACCCTTTTCTTGTTCCTGATTTCAGGGGAAATGCTTTCAATTTTTCACCATTGAGGGTGATGCTTGCTGTGGGTTTGTCATATATAGCTTTTATTATGTTGAGGTATGTTCCTTCTATTCCTGCTTTTTGGAGAGTTTTAATCATAAATGAGTGTTGAATTTTGTCAAAGGCTTTCTCTGCATCTATTGAGATAATCATATGGTTTTTATCTTTCAATTTGTTAATGTGGTGTATTACACTGATTGATTTGCAGATATTAAAGAATCCTTGCATTCCTGGGATAAAGCCCCATTGATCGTTGGTGTTATGATTTTTTTAATAGCTTGTTGGATCTGTTTGCTAGATTTTGTTAAGATTTTTGCATCTATGTTCATTCAGTGAATTGGGCCTGTAGTTTTCTTTTTTTGTGGCATCTTTGTCAGTGTTTTGGAATGGGTGATGGTGCCTCATAAGAATGAGTTTGGAGTTTACCTTCTTCTGCAATTTCTGGAAGAGTTTGAGTAGGTAGGTGTTAGCTCTTCTCTAATTTTGGTAAATTCACTGGTGAAGCATCGTCCTGCTTTTTTTGCTGGAAAGATTTTTGAATACAGTTTCGATTCCTTGCCTGTGATGGGTCGTTAAGATCTTCTATGTTCTTCCTGGTTCAGTTTGGAAATTATACCTTTTCTAAAGAATATTGTCTCATTTCATGCCAAGTTGTCGCATTTTATGGCATAGGAGCTGCTGGTAGTAGTCTCTTATGATCCTTTGTATTTCAGTGTTGTCTGTTGTGATCTCTCCATTTTCATTTCTAATTTGGTTAATTTGGTTCTTCTCTCTTTGTTTCTTAATGAGTCTTGCTAATGGTTTGTCAATTTTGTTTATTTTTTCAAAAAACCAGCTTTTAGCTTTGTTGATTTTTGCTATGGTGTCTTTAGTTTCTTTTGCATTTATTTCTGCCCTGATTTTTAAGATTTCTTTCCTTCTGCTAACTCTGGGGTTCTTCATTTCTTCCTTCTCTAATTGCTTTAGGTGTAGAGTTAGGTTATTTATTTGGCTTTTTTCTTGTTTCTTGATGTAAGCCTGTAATGCTATGAACCTTCCCCTTAGCACTGCTTTTACAGAGTCCCATAGGTTTTGGGTTGTTGTGTTTTCATTTTCATTCATTTCTATACATATTTTGATTTCTTTTTTGATTTCTTCTATGATTTGTTGGTTATTCAGAAGCGTGTTCTTTAGCCTCCAGGTGTTTGAATTTTTAACAATCTTTTTCCTGTAATTGAGATCTAATCTTACTGCACTGTGGTCAGAAAAGATGACTGGAATGATTTCAATTTTTTTGAATTTTCCAAGACTAGATTTATGGCCCAGGATGTGATCTATTCTGGAGAAGGTTCCGTGTGCACTTGAGAAAAAGGTGAAGTTGCTTGTTTTGGGGTGAAATGTCCTATAGATATCAATTAGGTCTCGCTGGTCCATTGTGTCATTTAAAGTTTGTGTTTCCTTGTTAATTTTCTGTTTAGTTGATCTATCCATAGTTGTGAGTGGGGTATTAAAGTCTCCCACTATTATTGTGTTACTATTAATTTCCTCTTTCATACTCGTTAGTGTTTGCCGTACATATTGCGGTGCTCCTATGTTGGGTGCATATATATTTATAATTGTTATATCTTCTTCTTGGATTGATTCTTTGATCATTATGTAGTGTCCTTCTTTGTTCCTTTTCACATTCCTTTTTTTCAAGTCTAATTTTATCTGATATGAGTATTGCGATTCCTGCTTTCTTTTGGTCTCCGTTTGCGTGAAATATTTTTTTTTTTTTTTTTACTTTTAGTCTGTATGTGTCTCTTGCTTTGAGGTGGGTCTCTTGTAGACAGCATATATAGGGGTCTTGTTTTTGTATCCATTCAGCCAATCTTTGTCTTTTGGTTGGGGCATTCAACCCATTTACATTTAAGGTAATTATTGATAGGTGTGGTCCCGTTGCCATTTACTTGTTGTTTTGGGTTCACGTTTATACAACCTTTCTGCATTTCCTGTCTAGTATGAAGATCCTTTACATTTGTTGATAGAGTGCTGGTGGTGGTGCTGAATTCTCTCAGCTTTTGCTTATCTGTAAAGCTTTTGAGTTCTCCTTTCATATTAATGAGATCCCGTGAAATACAGTAATCTAGGTGTTAGGTTATTCTTTTCAATTACTTTCAGGACGTCCGGCCATTCCCTCTGGCCTGGAGGTTTCTATGATACAGGTCAGCTGTTATCCTTATGGGAATCCCTTTGTGTGTTATTTGTTGTTTTCCCTTGCTGCTTTTAATATTTGTTCTTTGTGTTTGAACTTTGTTAGTTTGATTTAAATGGTTCTTGGGGTGTTTCGCCTTGGGTTATCCTGTTTGGGACTCTCTGGGTTTCTTGGACTTGAGTGGCTATTTCCTTCCCCATTTTAGGGAAGTTTTCAGCTATTATCTCCTCGAGTATTTTCTCATGGCCTTTCTTTTTGTCTTCTTCTTCTGGAACTCCTATGATTCGAATGTTCGGGCGTTTCACATTGTCCCAGAGGTCCCTGAGGTTGTCCTCATTTCTTTTGATCCTTTTTTCTTTTTTCCTATCTGCTTCATTTATTTCCACCATTTTATCTTCTACCTCACTTATCCTATCTTCTGCCTCCGTTATTCTACTCTTGGTTCCCTCCAAAGTGTTTTTGATCTCATTCATTGCATTGTTCATTTTTAATTGACTCTTTTTTATTCTTCTAGGTCTTTATTAAACAATTCTTGTATCTTTTCAATCTTTGTCTCCAGGCTATTTATCTGTAACTCCATTTTGTTTTCAAGATTTTGGATCATTTTTATTATCATTATTCTAAATTCTTTTTCAGGTAGATTCCCTATCTCCTCCTCTTTTGTTTGACTTGGTGGGCATTTTTCATGTTCCTTTACCTGTTGGGTATTTCTTTGCCTTTTCATCTTGTTAGATTGCTGTGTCTGGAGTGGACTTTCTGTATTCTGGAGGTCTGTGGTTCCTTTTTATTGTGGAGGATTTACCCAGTGGGTGGGGTTAGACCATTGGCTTGTCAAGGTTTCCCGGTTAGGGAAGCTTGCGTCAGTGTACTGGCGCGTGGAACTTGATTTCTTCTTTTTGGAGAGCAATGGAGTGCCCAGTAATGAGTTTTGAGATGGGTCTATGTGTTAGGTGTCACCTTGGGCAGCCTGTATGTTGACATTCGGGGCTATGTTCCTGTGTTGCTGGAGAATTTGTGTGGTATGTCTTGCTCTGAAACTTACTGGCTCTTGGGTGGTGGTTGGTTTCAGTGTAGGTATGGAGGCTTTTGGATGGTCACTTATTGCTTCAAGTTCCATGTAGTCAGGAGTTTTCTGGTGTTCTCAGGTTTTGGGCTTAAGTTTCCTGCCTCTGGATTTCAGTTTTATTCTTTCTGTAGTCTCAGGACTTCTCCAACTATACAGCACTGATAATAAAACTTCTAGGTTAATGGCGAAAAGATTCTCCCCTGTTAGGGACACCCAGAGAGGTTCACAGAGTTACATGAACAGGAGAAAAGGGAGGAGGGAGATAGAGATGAGCAGGAGGAGAAAAAGGGGGACTCAGGAGGAGAGAGACAGATCTACGCAGCTGTCTGTTCCCAGAGTGTTCTCCGTATCTCAGACACCTACAAGGATTCACAGAATTGGATTGGGAAGAGAAGGGGAAAGGATGAAATAGAGGTGTTCTGAGGTAGAAAACAGAGAGTCAAGATTGGGAGAGAATAATCTTCGGTTTAAAGATAGGGCTTCTCTTTTTTTTTTTTTTGGTAAGGTTATAGTGTAGTGAAAATGAAAATGAAGAGTAGTAGAGGAGTACTAGAGGACTTTAAAAGAAATAAGAGAAAAAGAAAAATAGAAAATAAAAGAGAAAACGGAAAGGAAAAAAAAGAAGAAAAAAGAAAAAAAAAGAAAAAGAAAAAAAAGAAAATAAACAAAAAAAAAAGAAAGAAAAAAAAAAAAAAATTTTTTTTTCCCCTAATAAAAAAATCGTAAAAATCTATGTAAATGAAAGTTAAGGAGTAATGGGGGAGTAATAGGGAATTTTAAAGGAAAATAAAAGAGAAAAAATAAAAAAGAAAAAATATAAAAAGAAAAAAAAATTTTTTTTTTTTCCTTACTTAGAAAAAAAAAAGTAAAAATATATCTAGGAGTTTCTCTGGAGCTGCTGCGGTCAGTGTGGGTTCGGCTCAGTTTCAGATAGCTCCTCGTTCCAGCTTACACTTCTCGATATCTACAGGGCCCTTCCAGTGAAGTCGGTGTTTTCTAGAGGGATTTTAATCTGTTGCACCAGTCCCTTCTGAAGCGGTTCCCTTTGTTTATTTGGCTTCTGTTTGCCGGTCTCTTCAGACCCTCATTTCCGCCCTGACACAGGCGGGCGGAGGTGGACTCTTATTCAGTCAGCTAGTTCCGTTGCGCTGCTGGGAGGGGCTGACGCTGCGGGGCGGGGCTGGCGCTGCGGGGCGGGGCTGACGCTGCGGGGAGGGGCTGGCCCTGCGGGGGCGGGCTGGCGCTGCCGGGAGGGGCTGACGCTGCTTTCTCCGTCTGCCGCTGCTCAGGCTCCCGGCTGTTCTATATGGAGCGCGCCCCGCGCTGCGCTAGGTTCCAGCCCTCGGGTGTTACACAAAAGCGCGGAAGGAAAAGCTGCGCCTGCTCTCTGTGCCTTCCCCGTCAGAGCGGTCCAGGCAGCGAGGGGCTTGATGGGCGCACTATCCCCAGGTGTGGCGCACTCACTCCCTTCCGCGGACCCAGTCTCAGTTTCCGCTGGCGCCAGTCGGGTGCGCGCGCCTTCCGCCCTCTGCGTCCCCAGCCCCAGTCCCCGCCCGCGCCGGTCGGGTGCCTGCGCCCTGTGTCTCGCCGCGACCTTCCCCTCCCCCCTGCCTCCTGCCTCCGGCGGGGCTGGGCGGGTCCGCAGCCTGCGACCTCTTCTTGGGACTTTCTCCGTCCCTTTGTTCTGCGAACGGCCGGCAGTGTGTTCCGGCCGGTCAACTCTCTCCCCCTTGGTCTCCCACAGTTCAAGTTGGCACCTCACAGAAGCTCCCTCCGATTGTCCTCAGGGCACTCAGGCCCGGACCCTAGCCCAAGCAAGGCCGCCTAAGACTCCCTTCCCGGGACGGGTCTCCGTCCTTAGCTCTTTTGTCTCACTTTTTATCCTTTATATTTTGTCCTACCTCCTTTCGAAGACAATGGTCTGCTTTTCTGGGCGCCTGATGACCTCAGCTAGCGATCAGAAGTTGTTTTGTGAGGTTTGCTCTGCATTCAGTTATTCTTTTGATGAATTTGTAGGAGAGAAAGTGGTCTCCCCGTCCTACTCCTCCGCCATCTTGGCTCCTCCTCCCCAGCATCAGTTCTTTTAAAGAATATTCAGGACTGATTTCCTTCAGGATTGACTGGTTTGATCTCCTTACAGTCTGTGGGACTCTCAAGAGTCTTCTCCAACACCACAGTTCAAAAACATCAATTCTTCAGCCCTCAGCTTTCTTTATAGTCCAACTCACATCCATACATGACTACTGGAAAAACTATATCCTTGACTAGATGGATCTTTGTCAACAAAGTAATGTCTCTGCTTTTTAATATACTGTCTACATTTGTCATAGCTTTTCTTCCAAGTAGCAAGAGTCTTGATTTCATGGCTGTAGTCACGATCTGCAACGATCTTGGAGCTCAAGAAAATAAAGTCTGTCACTTTTACCATTATTTCCCCGTCTATTTCTTGAGATTACTATCTATCTTTTGGAGCTCCTGGATCTCCAGGCATGCCCATCTACTCTGGAAACAGGAGGTTAGGTCTAGTGTGGATACCAATACTCCTTTCAACATTTAAATATCACTGGTCTAGGAAAATAATTTTGTCTTCTAGATTCATGGGTCCTTCCTTATAGAAGCTAAGATAATGGTTTTAATTTCTCTCCAGGAAAGAAGACAGCTGGCTTTGGTTTAGCAGACAGAGGGTTTGTTTGTTCGTTTTTCTATAACTTCATCTAATCTGTTTGTGTCTGTGCCTTACATAAGGAGAAGTAGCAAGATTCATGCCAATTTGCTCTTTACACCTTTTACAACAGTATTTATCATAAAGGAAGCAAAGACACAAGCTGACAAAGGTGAATGAAGATCTGCAGTGTCTATTAAAAAAATGATAGAAAAAAGCTTGTGAGCTTCAGTTGCTTTTCCTTCTACTCAATCTTTTCAACAGAAATTAATACTCTTTTCTCTCCTATTTCTAGAAAAGAGCCAGATTAGAGGTTTGTTTTTCAATTTCAGCAGCATTGGAGACCAAGGCTTACATAATATGACTTGTTGGGTCTCCTGAAAAAAACACTCTATGACCATAAGGGTTTCCTCCAAAAATTTACTTGGGATTAATGAGTTTTTCTGCTACTTTAACCTAAATTGTTGAGCACAACAAGCTACCACACACACTTTTCTGGAAAAACAATACTACTTTTCTTACTGCCTTCTTCCTGCAAATTGATGACATATTTATGGGTAAAGTAGCCTCTGATAACTGTATCATTTATCCCACTGGAGGAAAATGGCATGAACAAAGTCAGACTTTGTGTGTAAGGCAAAGAACCTCTGAGCAGAAAACATATGTCTTCTCAGAAGATTTTTTTGTCCTTTGCTTTCTGAAGTAATTTACAAATTTTAGTTCAACTATATTATCCCTATTTAGATGGCTTTATTTCCATTTCTGATTTTTCAATAATTTTGAACTAACCAAAGTAAGGAAAAAGTTAAAAGTGAATTGTATTTGCTTGTAGAAGAACTAGTATGCAGATAGTAAATAACAGCTAGTTTATCTGAATATAAAACAGGGTTAAATCAACCAACTTGGTAAAACAGAATTTTACGTGGAACATTCTTCAAGTGATATACTAATATTGCTACAACAAGAATGACTATATATATATTTTTAATGAATATCATCATATTCTCATATTTGTATGTATTTGTAGTATTTTGATCAAGTACTTGTTGAACATTTAAAACAGTTGCTTTAATATGAATGTTGAGAATTTGATAGGATTTTTGGTGGTTTTTTAAAGATTATTTTACACTTTTTCAGAAATAATTAAACATTGAATTTAACTATAAAACAAAAAGACAACTTTTACTGAGCCAGTAGCTAGAAGCAAGAAAAATGGCACAATTTGCCAGTAAAATTTTTTGATGTAAAAAAGAAACAGTCAAGGAGCATAAACTAAACGTGATTACATTTTCTGGAAGATAAAGATTTTTAGGTATTTTACATTACTTTTAATATTACATTAGAGGAAATATATACTCTCACAAAAGATCCGAGAAAGTCAGATTGTGTACTGGCTGGAAATGTAAATGCTTTATATCATTTTTATTATAATCATATCTATGGTGCCATTTCCCCTGCCTATTAATTCTTATTTTAATGACAAATACTTTGCTTTCAAGAAAGGCAAAGTGATTCAAAGTTAAGATTATAGACTTTAAATGTAGACCAGCTAAGAAGCCTATTCAAGTTGTAGCATGAATCTTAGTTTCATCTAGACAGCAGAACAGCAGTCCAGTACTTAAGGGCATGGGTCTTGGCTTTGACATATACCTTTTATTTAATTGATAAATCTGATCAGGTTAGTTAGTAGTTCTCTACTTAGGTTCCTCCTCTGTAAATAGAAGGTATTAAAATATCTACTTCATAGGATTGCTGTGATAGTAAAATAGTTAATACTTGCATATGTACAGTACTTAGAACAATGTCAGGTTTTAAGTACTTTCATGTCAGCAAATATTATTATCTACAAATGATATGCTAAAGTTCTCTCAGAGCTATGAGGTAATTAAATGAGATGATATGCATGTAGAACTTTTCATAGACTCTAAAGTGATGCAAATATTAATTTATAATTAAGTAACTATCAATAGGGACCCTCTATCTCTATTGTACTCCTGCATCATGTGGGCCACAGCAAGTTTTCTGATCTATGGGTCTCCTCTTTAGATCTCTTGTAGTGACTTCAAGCAAGTACATAAAATCAATTTGTAGAAAGTAAATGATCATATAAACATAAATTATTTTAATAGCCTACGCCAGAAGTTTGTTACACTTTTTTTTTATTCATGCTATTGTGCTTTGTTAATGATGGAACAGATATTGTCACCATTTTTAGGACAGAAACCTGAAACATCAGAAAGTTATTCAACCACTTTGTAGCATAGCTGGAAGTTAAGGCAAGTTTGTGAAATTCAAGGTCAAGAGATGGCACTTTTAGAAAGGAAAGTTTTGTTGATATTATATTTAAAGCAACAGGGCCAATTGAAGTTTCTTCCCAGGAGCACAGTGTTTCAGTTAGGGAGCTGAAGGTAAGTGGTGACAGCTGATGTAAAAATAATTTCTAAAATTGCCAAGGTGTTGTTGAAAGCTTTCACTGACACCTGATTTGTCTAATGGATCTTTCATGATTATTTACCTCCTGGCGTGGATAATATTCGAGTAAGATTCCAGTAAAAATAAGATCTGTGTTCAGTAGCCAATCTGCTCTGAATATTGCATCATTATTTTATGTCTTTTCTCTTTCTGAATTTAAAGTGTTCATATCTCTTTACAAACCCTCCCTGCCTACTCACAAGCTTTTTATAGTAGGCACAAATACTTTTTAGGGAATGCAGCAGATATAAGTAAATATATACATGAATAAGGTTATTCACTCTGTAATTTCTCCCCTGTCATTCTATTATATTGGTTAAGAAGAATGGTCTTATATATGCTATTGGACATAATGTTGCAGAATAGTTCAGGCTATTTCCATATTAGAATCAACTGTTCTATTGAACATAGTTTCTTTCTTTATTTTCTTTTTTTTTTTTTTACTAAGCAGACACACTGTGATTACTTGACGAAACCATAAATTATTACAGAGAATCAATTAAATTCATCTGTAATTAAAAGTAACTTTAAAAAAATCAGTCATTGTGAGTTTATTTTGACTTTAATGCAAGAACTTGATTTAATGATGTAAATAACTTTGCTTACTATTGCAAAAGAATTTAAAAAATTGAAACAAAATTTTTGTAATGCAGTCTGCTATCTTTTTGAAAGTTTTTAATTTCTAAAAGGGAAATTCCAAACTTGCATATGATGTTTATTCATCAACTCATGTGTATTTATTGTTGAGTAAGATTGTGAAAGTCCCTGAAAAAAACGGAGAGAAAAAAAAATTTTGAAGGAGATTTACTTGAGTTTTTTCTTCTACAAGTGTTCATAACATAATCTTCTGCACTTGGCTTCAGATTAGAGATAAATTAGGCAGCCTTGGGTTTTAGCTTCACGTCTTAAGGTCTTAGATGCCAAAATTAAGCCTAAATTTAGAGGCAGACCAAATTAGTGACATCTGCCTGAAGGAGAATGCTTTTAAAGACAATGATAGACTGTTAGATTTACCAGAGTTTTATACTTAATTTCTTGTGGTGTATTTTAGACGTGCATATGATCTTCAGTAAAGAAGCACAGTCATGTAGTAATCCATAGGTGATTAACCTTGTTACTTTCCCTAGGCTCTAATACATGAGAAGACTGCATAAAGACACCCTGGGAATGCACTGTTAAAGTAAGATACAGTGCTGCTTTTGATGCCCCCCCCGCCCTTGTGTATGTGGAGGGCAGATTATGACAATGTGTGATTGTACTTTGGTCTACTTGTTCTGCCATAAGTTAGTTAAAAAAGGATAGAGAAGCCAGCAAACTACTGTCCTTGACAGTTTCCAAGACTGCACTGGGATTTCTGTTATTGAAATTGGATAGGATAGTTTAATAAAGGGTACAGTTATAAGTTATGGGGCTTCTAAGTGAAATTGTTGGCTATTGAGAAATGTACTTAATGTTGTTTTAGAGCCCAGTTTTATACTCAGAGAAACTAAATGTAAAATACCTAAATCACAAGCTGCCAAGAACAAGGGGCTTCCCAGGTGGCGCTAATGTAAAGAGCCTGCCTGACAATGCAGGAAACATAAGAGACGTGGTCCCATTCCTGGGTCAGGAAGATTCCCTGGAGGATGGCATGGCAACCCACCCCAGTATTTTGCTTGGAGAAGCCTATGGACAGAGGAGCTTGGCGGGCTATAGCCCATAGGGACTCAAAGAGTTGGACATTACTGAAGCGACTTAATATGCATCAATGACAATTTTTCCTTATATTAATATCTAATGTTTTTATTTTGGGTTTAATTACATTTGAGAATAGTAATTACTATTACATACTCAGAATTACTTTAAAAAGCAGCCTCATGAGATATAATTTTTGTACATTACAGTTTATCCAATTAAAGGATACAGGGCAATTTTTTTGTTTGTTTTTGTATTTGTTGTTTTTAAAATTTTGATAGTATATTGTTAGAGTTGAGCAACCATCAATAAAATCTAGTTCTGAGATATTTTCTGACATAAAGTGCAGCCACTACCCATTTTCCCTACAGTCCCTAGCACTTGGCAAATACTGATCAACTTTCTGTTTCTATAGATTTCTAACAATTTATAAAAATGGAAAGATACAGTATGTAATCCTTTTAAGACTGGCTTTTTTTGACTGAGTATGATATCTTAAAGATTCCACCATTTTGTAGTATTCATTGTAACTTCATTCCTTTTATTGCTAAATAATATTTCATTATGTAGATATACCTATCACATTTTGTTTATACAGTCATTAGTAGATGGACATTTGAGTTGTTTCTGGTTATTGGCTATTGCTAATAGTGCTTATGTGACTATTTATGTACCGGATTTTATGTGGATTTATGTTTTCACTGCTCATTGGTATATACATAGGAGTAGAATTGCTATGTCTTATGCAACTTTTGGGAAGTTTCCCTGGAGAATGGATAGGCTACCCACTCCAGTATTCTTGGGCTTCTCTGGTGGTTCAGATGGTAAAGAATCCGTCTGCAATGCAGGAGCCCTGGCTTTGATCACTGGTTTGGAAAGATCCCCTGGAGGAGGGCATGGCAACCTGCCCCAGTATTCTTTCCTGGAGAATCTCCATGGCCAGAGAAGCCTGACGGGCTACAGTTGAAGAGGTCACAAAGCATCAGGAATGACTGAGCAACTAAGCATAGTACACTTGGCAACTTTATGATGAACATTTTGAGGAATGGCCCAGCTGTTTTCAAAGCAGCTGCACTGTTTTGCATGCCCCTCAGCAATTTATGTGGAGAAGGAAATGGCAACCCACTCCAGTGCTCTCGCCTGGAGACCCCATGGGCAGAGGAGCCTGGCAGGCTACAGTCCATGGGGTCACAGAGAGTCAGACACGACTGAAGCGACTTAGCACAACAGCTACATATGAGTGTCAATACCTCTATATCTTTGCCAAAATTTCTTATTTTCTGTTCTTTTGGTTACAGCAATTCTAGTATATATGAAGTGGTGTCTCGTTGTGGTTTTGATTGCTTTTCCCTGAAGGCTAATAATGTTGAGCACTTTTCACGTGCTCATTGATAATTTGTATATCTTTGGGGCAGTATCTGTTAAAATATTTTTTTCCATTTTTTAATTGAGTTACTTGTCTTTTTATTATTGAGTTATGTGTTCTTTGTATATTCCAGATAAAAGTCATTTATTAGATGTGTGATTGGTAAATATTTTATCCTATGCAGTAAATTGTCTTTTCATTTTCTTGGTGGTATCATTAATAGATTATAAGGTTTTGCCATTCCCTTATTCCTTAGGCATGCTTCCACTGAAATCCTTTTCTTCAGTAATGCTTTTGAAGGAACCAATCTATGATATTTGCCAATGCTGCTGCTAAGTCACTTCAGTCGTGTTCGACTCTGTGTGACCCAATAGATGGCAGCCCACCAGATTCCTCTGTCCCTGGGATTCTCCAGGCAAGAATACTGGAGCGGGTTGCCATTTCCTTCTTCAATGCATGAAGGTGAAAAGTGAAAGTGAAATCGCTCAGTCGCGTGCGACTTTTCCCAACCCCATGAACTGCAACCTACCAGGCTTCTCCGTCCATGGGATTCTCCAGGGAAGAGTACTGGAGTGGGTTGCCATTTCCTTCTCCTCTATGATATTTACCATTTAAAAATTTGATAGGTAATCTCATGAGGCTTATTAAAATGATGATGAAAATAGTATTCTATTAGATAGAATTTCAGTATCTTCCTTTATTTTAATTCAGTTGTAACATTTTGCTTCATTCAATTTGTTAAACTCTGAATTACAGCTCTATTTATTTATGCCAAATGAGAATAAAATCTATGTTATATCTGTTACTCATATTTATAACCTACAAGAAAATTCCATACTTAACCTGTAATCTATAAGGCTTGTCTTCTTGTAAGAAAAGATTTTTGATTGGAAAGACTATTTATAGCCTTGACCATTCAGACTAGGAGAAGATGAAGGGTCTCTCATTTTCAGGAAAAAGACAAAAGAAAATGGTGAAGCAACACATGAAAACCTTTGACTTCTCTCACATTGTTATTATTTCACATGAAATAATAAGCAAAAGCAAAGACAAGAAACATAGTCACTAAAAGTGCCTCTATCACAGCATAATATCTTGCACACAGCAAGCCATAGTTAAACTTTTGCTTCAGAAATCTTGAAAAAATTTCAAGGAAGCCAGGTAAATTGAATGAGGAAAAGGAATCTGAGCAATGTGATACTTAGAGGAAAAAATAATTGTGGAATATGAAATAAATCAGCAATTTTTTTTTTTAATCAAAAGCTTACTCTGTTAAGGAAAGGCGAAGAAGCTAAATCTTAGGGCAGAAACAAAGGCTCTCAGATAAAAGGTGAGAAATCAAAGGTAATTTTACATTTTTAACTGAAATTTTCCTTTCAAAACTAGAAGAGATCCCAAAGTACATGGTAAACATAAAATATTTGATGAACTCTCTTGGTTTTTATCCCCAACACACTTTAAAAAAAAGAAGAAGAAGAAGAAGTGACAGAGTTGTCTTAAATTCAAGCCAAGGGGAATTGAACAGATATTAAAAGTAAGACCTGAGATGGTTTTGAATAACTGAAGGATCTGTTTAAGAAACTCACAAGACCTCATGAAATTATCAAAAGGCATTCATAGATAAGTGATTGGATAATACAACAGTTTTGCTTTTGTAATGTGTTATTATCTGTGAGTGACCCTCTCTAAAGTCACTGTACAAGTGGTGGCTGCTGAATGCAGTAAGAAGACACGCAGCAACTCCCAAGAAATTGTAAAACTATGGGGTGTGGGAAAATTATTTTATTAAATATCAAGACAGGAAAATCCAAGAGCCCCAAGCAAACAAGAAGTGAAAAGCTAGTCCATTTGAGATTGTGATTTTTTTCCCTTGATATGTTCCAAGCATTTTTATGGAGGGAGTACTTTCTTCCTATAAAGCAGATGTAAAGCAGACTGTTTTTATTATAAGCAGATCAGAACCTACAAATGCTTCTTAATCCACCTTTCACTTTGACTGATAATCCCCAGCCAGTGAAAACTTACATGAAAATAAAGTTAAGAAACACATTTTATTAATTGTCCCCATTAGGTTTAAGAATATTTACTACCCTGAATTCTGAGTTCTGTAGTAACCTGTAATCACGTGGTGCTTCCCAGTTGTGAAGTACACCATATTGAATTCAAAAAGAACTGTCAGCAAAGTGTAGATGATTCATTTTGCAACTTTGTCAGGATCTAGATTTGAATGAACTTTTAGGAAAGATAGGAAAGAGGGAGGCAGATGAAACAATTGCAAGATCCTGGTGAATTACAGTGTATGGAGAATTAAATGTTTAATGTTAACTAAGAAAAACTGGTGAAGCTTATATAGCCTAAAGAAGAATACTGTCAAAGATTCTCTTCTAGGCAGAATGCCAGACAGCTTGAGCCAGCTTTCCACAGCAATACCTTCGGGTTTTATTTAAATTGAAATAAAAACCTGTCCTCTTAGCTTCAGCTGGCACAATGAACTCACAGCTTCTTAGTCAATTCCAAATTAGTCCTACAATAGCATCTGATGATATATATTTACAAATATACATGCCATAGTGTTTTTACATAACTTGCCAAAAGTTATTGTTAAAATTCATTATTCAACTATATGGCAAAAATACTAATGATTAGACATACAAAGGACTGAATTAACAAATAAATAAATAACACCAGTAGTTCAGTTACCTTGCCAGAAATTATTCAGTTGGAAATTGAAACATCTGGAAAGAAAATGGATGTGTCATAGAAATTAGATTGATTTAATTTGGGTCACCTGGACTTACTTATTTAGTGATACATATTTTTTAAATGGGTAATATTGAGAGTCCCTTGTACTGCAAGGAGATCCAACCAGTCCATCCTAAAGATCAGTCCTGGGTGTCCATTGGAAGGACTGATGTTGAAGCTGAAACTCCAATACTTTGGCCACCTGATGTGAAGAGCTGACTCATTTGAAAAGATCCTGACGCTGGGAAAGATTAAGGGTGGGAGGAGAAGAGGACGGCAGAGGATGAGATGGTTGGATGGTATCACCAACTCAATGAACATGAGTTTGGGTAAACTCCGGGAGTTGGTGATGGACAGGGAAGCCTGGCGTGCTGCGGTTCATGGGGTCGCAAAGAGTCAGACACGACTGAGTGACTGAACTGAATATAATCAGTAATCTTATTTCCAGTTCAGTTCTTAATGTCTTAAAGGATAGGACTCCAGAGAGGGACCTTAAATTAGTCAAGTCTATTTGCATTTGGAGAGCACTTCTTTAGTCTCCATTTTGCTTAATGATGGGTCTTAAGATTGAGTTATTGGACTCCTTTAAATAAATGTTTTCTGTGTTCGCAGATATCATCTATTCATAAAACCTTGTTTTTGTTGTTCAGTTGCTAAATTGTGTCCCACTCTTTGCGACCCCAAGACTGTGGCATTCAAGGCTTTCCTATCGTTCATGATCTCCCAGAGTTTGCTCAAACTCAAGTCCATTGAGTCAATGATGCCATCCAGCGATCTCATCCTCTGTTGCTCCCTTCTCCTCCTGCCCTAAATCTTTCCCAGCATCAGGGCATCAGGGTCTTTTCCAGTGAGTTGGCTCTTTGAATCAGGTGGCCAAAGTATTGGAGCTTCAGCTTCAGCATCTGTCCTTCCAGTGAATATTCAGGGTTGATTTCTTTTAGGATTGACTGGTTTGATCTCCTAGATTGTCCCTTGATTGTCCAAGGGATTTTTCTAGAGACTTCTCCAGCACCAATGTTCAGCGCTCAACCTTCTTTATGGTCCAGCTCTCACATCTGTACATGACTACTGGAAATATCATAGCTTTAACTAGATGGGCCTTTGTCTGCAAAGTGATGTCTCTGCTTTTTAAAACCTTGTAATTACACATATCAAACACTTTTATGGTTGTCTTTTCTTTTTTGGACACATTGTTGAAATGTCTCCCCTTTACTTTTTGGAAAGAACTTACTTTGCCTTTGGATCCTGTCAAATATTTTAAAGCATGCTTTGTTTCTTCATGTAGTATATGCACACTATCATCTAAGTTCATTTCTAACACAAAACTTTAAATGTCATTTTTATTGATACATAATTATTTTACCTGTAAATAAAAATCTCAATTTCCTTAAAATCACAACTTTGCTCTCAAAATATTTTACTAATATACTTGCAAAATTATTGACTTGTACTCATATATTTTCAAAATATAATGCAGCATTTTAATCAAAGTATAGAGTCAGTTAATTAAAAACACAATGAAATATGTCCACTTGCTAATTAACATCCCTTCCTCTATGGCTGTGTAAAGTTCCAGGGCCCTATGTTCAATGGGAACTGGGTGGAGAATGTGGTTGGCATATTGAGGTCAAGTAGAAGAACTATGACCAACACTGAGACCCACATGATAGCAAGTATAAATATTTATGGAGCATTTACCAGGCATAAGATATTCTACTAGGTGTTTGGAGGGATCTCACAGTATTTATGTGTTTTTTTCTTTTTCTTTTTCTCTTATTTATTACCATAATTTCACCTCATCTTATTAGAGAAGTTCTTCTTTTCTCTCTTCTCATCAGTGGTTCTCTTCTGACCCTTGTCTGTTCTTATAACTGTTTTACACTCCTGACCTCCTTGTTCTATAATGTCAGCCTGAATTGATAGCACAATATCACAATCGTGGCGTGGCTGCTCAATACACTTACAAATGATATGATACTGGACAGACCAATTCTTCCTACCTATATGCATTCTTAAAATTAGGTTGTGGAGGAAAGTTTGATTAATAACATAAGTGTGTAAGAATATATATGCACACCACAAGCACTAAAGAAGGGAACAAGATAATAGCAAGGTGAAAAACCCTCCTGTTCTTCCAACTTTCCTGTTCCAGGTGGTTGTCTGCACCTGATAGGTGTGTTCATTGTTAGTTTGTAACAGTGAATATTCCTGTGTGGGCCAAGTCGCTTCAGTCATGTCTTATCGTTTAAGACACTGTGGACTGTAGCCCACCAGGTTCGTCTATCCATGGGATTCTCCAGGCAAGAATACTGGAGTGGGTGGCCATGCCCTCCTCCAGGGATCTTCCTGATCCAGGGATCAAACCTCCATTTTCTGCAGCTCTTGCATTGCAGGCAGGTTCTGGATAATCCCGTATATATTTTATACTCTTCCTCCACCACACCCTTGAACTTTGGTAAGAAAGCTGTACTATTTTCTTTCTCCTACGCTCTGTTCTTACTTCCTCCTTTTTTCAACTGCTTTCTCCAGTTCAACCACTATTATTTAGTACCCCTGCCCCAATGCAGCATGTTCCTTTGGCTAGAGCAAAAAGCAGACACAGTTCAGCAATTTGGAACACATGAATGAAATCTTTCAAGCAACACTCCTGCTGTGAAACCACAAACACATGCACATCACTGGAACTGATCTCACATTTGTTTGTTTTCTATACGAGGCTGTCATCCCACTTCTCACTTGAATAACAATTATTTACCTACATGTGTATTTACAATAATAGTAACAAGCCAGTACGGTAGAGATTAGGAAAATGCTTTTCAGGTGTTTGGAATGACATTTTATTTTTTAATTTCTTTCTTTACTTTTTAAATTCTTTCCAATGGTATGTATGGACTGTATCTTTTATGTCTCTAAGCCCAAATACTAACACATTGCCTAGTAGAGAATCTAGTAAGATCTCAATAAATATTAAATATTTAATGAATTGATGGAGAGGCCTGGATTAATGTATTATTAACTGCCTTGATAAAACTTAATTTCAGCACAGCCCAACATGCTGGAGTAAATCAAAGCAGGATCATGTTCTGGAAGTCTCTAGCTGACATTAGAAGGAGAAGGAGCTAGCTTTGAACTTGATTTCTGTTCACATGCTAAATTTCTTTTAAAAAATCTTTCTGACTTTAATTACTGAGTTTTTAGGAAAAAAAAATATTTTTTGACTGTTCATATTGGGGTTATCCAGTTAGCTTCATAATTTTTACTAAGTTCTTATTTCTTTTTAACTTTGTATTTTGTATTGGGATATGGCTGGTTAACAAACAGTGTTGTGAGACTTTCAGGTGAACTGTCTAGAGACTCAGCCAGACTTGTACCTGTGTCCATTCTCATTCAAACTCCCCTCCCATCCAGGCTGCCCACAACATTGAGTGGAGTTCCATGTGTTATGCAGTAGGTCATTGTCGGTTACTCATTTTAAATATAGCTGTGTGTACATGTCCTTCCCAAACTCCCTAACTATCCCATCCCTCAAGAAACCATAAATTCATCCTCAAAATGTGTGAGTCTGTTTCTTTTTTGTAAGTAAGTTCACTTGTATCGTTTCTTTTTAGATTTCACATATAAAAGATATCATCCAAAAATAAGCTCAAAATGGATTAAAGACCTAAATGTGAAACCTAACACTATAAAATTCCAGAAAACATAGGCAGAGCACTCTGACATAAATCACAGCAAAATATTTTTGATCTATCTCCCAGAATATTGGAAATAAAAGCAAAAATAAACAAATGTGATCTACTTAAACTCAAAAGGTTTTGCACAACAAAGGAAACAATAAACAAAATGAAGACAACCCACAAACTGGAAAAATATTTACAAATGATGTGACCAATAAGGGATTAGCCACCAAAATTTACAAACAGCTCATGATGCTAAACAGCATCAAAACGAACAACCCACTCAAAAAATGGGCAGTAGACCTAAATAGACATTTCTCCAAAGAATACAAACAGTTGGCCAATAGGCACATGAAAAGATGTTTAACATCACTAATTATGTGGGAAATGCAAATCAAAACCACAATGAGATGTCACCTCAAACGAGCCAGAATGGCTATCATCAAAAAATCCACAAACAATAAATGCTGGAGAGGGTGCAGAGAAAATGGAACCGTCCTACACTGTCACTGGGTATGTAAATTGGCAAAGCCACTATGGAGAACACTATGGAAGTTCCTTAAAAAAACTAAAAATAAAGTTACCATATGACACTACAATTCCACTCCTGGGCATATATTTGGAGAAAAATGTGATCTGAAGATATATGCACCCCAATGTTCATTGCAGCACTGTCTGCAACAGTCAAGACACAGAAGCAACCTAAATATCTATATGTCTATAGAGTCTATAGTGATTTTCAAGAAGTTAGATTTTATGGTGCATCTCTTCTTGATTTAACTTAGTTTGACGGCTTGGATTAATAACCTCATGGGTCAAGACAGGAATGGATGAAGAAGATGTGATACATATAAGTAATAGAATATTACTCAGCCATTAAAAAGAGTGAAATAATGTCATTTGCAGCAACATGGATGGACCTAGAGAGTGTCATACTAAGTTAAGTAAATCAGACGGAGAAGGAGAAATAACTAAGTTCTTATTTCAGATGGTTTCATTTTTTTTCCTCTGTGCCATAAGAGCATTAGGACTGAGCTAAAAGAAACTCCATTTCATTGGTGAGATACTGGGGATAGGAAGCAGAGAGGTCCTAGATTTTGTTTTAAAACCAGATTCACAGAAGTTACTGTCTGATTATTTCAAGGCCCAAAGCAGTACCTTTAAAACTTCATTAAAGATGTTGCAGCAACTTTTTTCTCTAAATAAATATCTGGTTAATGAAATTTTGCTTTATAACAAAGACCTATAATCACTGTAAATTGTTGTACTGAGTTTAATAAATTATTTTCTTTTGATAAGACTGAGCTCATCTTAACACATTAATTGCTTAAATCCTGGCTTAATGCTGATGTTGATATGTAATAACATTTGAAATCAGTGTAAACAGCCTCAAGAAATGTATGAATGAATGAAAGAATAGAATGTTATCTTCCCATCTGTTTTCTAACACATGCAATTGAAAATATGTGAATTTTCATTTTATAGCACAGACCTAACCTATCTTATTTTAAATTCATTGTAGGAGCTTGACTTGCAAGAGAAAAAAATTCATAGGTTATTTTAAAGTCTTATTGCTCTGGAGATTTATGCAAAATTCTTTATGGAAATGTAGGTACAAGTTTCCCTTCATCAATAATGATGCATATTTTTCTGTGAAATATAAGCTGGACCTCACCATCAATATATGAGACTTCTTCACTGTATTCAGTATAGAAAGAATTGGGAAAAAAAAGAAAAAGAAAAAAAAAAAGAAAGAATTGGTGACATTTCACTGAAAAATACTCTCAACTTAATTCAAATGACTTTAGGACTTTAAAACAATAGATGTTGGTGTACATATAAAATCCTTTAATTTTCTCTAGGAGAGTTAGGGAGAGAGAAGAGATGGGTTGCAAGTGGTGAGAATTAAAGCAGGTTTTAATAAACATATAAGTTATTAAGAAATCTAACTCAAATTAAGGGCCCATCAATAACAGGTATAGCAATGTTTTTTACAATCCTGGTGTCTAAAATGCACAGAGATATTAGTCTATTTTGACTATTCATTTTCTACTATAAAGTTACAGCTTTGAATAACAGGGAGTGTGAGTGATTGAAATAATCAACTGCAAAATGGGAAATAACTTCTGGAAATCTTTTCTCAAGTGATTTTTGAAATAGTATCTATGCAATTGAATTTTTTTCTTCTTCTTGACTTGGTAAGGAAAAGAAAATATAAGCTATAAAAATTATCATATTAAAGCACATATGGCAACAGACCTCTTTTCACTTACAAAAAATATTTTTGACAGGAGAAGAAAAGGGCTGGAATCTGGGAGGGCAAGTAGACATGTACTTTTTAAGTTCTATTACATTGATTGATTTCATAAAAGTAACAAGCTATTTAAAGATTACACTCTATCCATTTATTTCCTTGTACTCTTCAACAGATGGCACCCAGCAAAAGAGGCATGCCATCAATCATCCTGTGTGTTGCCCAGCACTTTTCCTGTCCCGCTTTTCTCATTCCTTTCAGCGCCATTTGCCATTGTGGCATCTCTACATATCTGTTTGCTGAAGCAGTCAGCTGCCATACCTTGGCTTCCTAAGTCAGTTGGCCCAAATTTCAGTCTCTCTCTTAAGAGAAGCTAGGCACAACGCATCATGTCCACATGCTCAAATCAGTATGTGTATGTGTATAATTTAGACAAGGGATATGAACAAAGGGTGCATTGGGGCTGAACAATCTCTCCAGTTTTACAAGAGTCCATTCATGAGTCTATAATGATTTTTAAGAAGTTAGACTTTATGGTGCATCTCTTCTTGATGTAACTTAGTTTGATGGCTTGGATCGATAACCTTGTGCATCTCGAAGATTTTGACAATTTGTACCAATTAAGTTCAGAGGTGTCACAAAGTGACCCACCTGACTGTATCTTGTCAGTCAGTTGACAACAAGTTGTTCCTGTTTCATGAATTATAGACATGATCAGTCCCCAAAGGGGTCTTTCCAAAGGGCAATCTCAGCCATATATTAGAAGGGTAGAACATTTAAATTTAAAGGAGAGGGGAATTAACTTTCACAAAGTTAATCAAACATCCACACTCTTGATTACTAAAAGGTATTAGTTTGCACTTCAGAACCTCTTCTATCTGAGTGAACAGATGTTACTTCAAAATGTTAGTGCTCCAAAGTTGAAAAACCTCATAACCATAGAATTCTAATCATCTTTTGGTTGGAATAGAGGGCTTGGTCTATTTGAAAATGAGTAAAGGAACATTAGAGACTGGACCATGTGCAGCAGTAAGAACATGCCTTGCAAAAACAGTTCCTGTTAGCTTGTTTCATCTACTTTAGCCTATTAGACACAATATTCGGTTTTCTTTTCATCCTATCAATGCTTGTGAGTACTGCTCACTTTTTTTTTTAACACATTCTACCTTGTAATACCACCTTTATATATATGAAGGTCCATCTATATAATAGGCAGGCTCAGTGAAAAATAGAAATTCAGAACCCCTTATCCAACAATTATTAAAACATTCAAAATGACTGTAGCAGAGCAGTAGGCCAAAGATAAGGTGCTTCCTATGTGCATACTATCTTTCTCACTTCAGTTTAACATCTCTGTCATAATATTTTTTCTTTAGTTATTTTAAATATTACACATGATATGCTTTAAAAATTAAAATGTAGAAAAGAACATACAATGAGATTTGAACAACCTTCTTGCCTAAAACTCTCAGTTATAGTGTCAAGTAAGCATCACCATACAGAGCCCTTTGTGGGTGTGGGATGTGTCTTGTGTGTAACATCTTTACACTTTGTGGAAATTAAATATGTATTTGTTGGTAGCTATGTTGAGTGTGTGTTCTGGATATAGCAGCAAGGGAAGTGAGTCATTGACTTAGAGAATGCTTGACAGTTAAGGGGGAGAAAAGACCTAAATATGTACTTTCATTTAATGAGTGAACACAGACTATCAACAATTTTCTCTTAATACTAATTATGTTCATTTATAATGCTCAGTGAAAAATTAATTTTAGGATATACTAATTATATTGAGCCCATATAGAATTATAGAATTCACTGTTGGCTTCATAATGAGACTTGCTTAACAAAAATCAACTGAACTGAAAGCATATTTGGATCCCTGTAGCAGTGAACCTGCTACATTTGCATTAAACTGTTTGATTTAGATTAAACTAAAATAAAGCAGTTGAAGAGTACTACTATGTAACAGGAAACTTAGTTATATCCTCATGACATCCCTGTGCATTAGGGTTTGTCATCACAATTTTATAGACAAGACATGAAAGCTTAGATAATGGAAGGAACCAGCCCAAAGTCATTGAAGCAAGTAAATGGTTTCTAAGTCTGTAAACATAGTACTTACATAATCCCTTGAGATCCCATTTTGCCAAAAACTGTTAAAAGTAGTTCATTCAATACATGTATTAGTGACTCAACTATTATAATTTCCATAAGTAAACTGATAATTGCATTACTCAGAAAATTGTACCTTTTGCATTTGGAAAAGAAAATCACATCTAAATTCATCAGCACTAATAAAGTATGCAAAAGGGGAAAATCAACTAATATCTAAACCTCAAACAAAAACAAAAGGAGATAAAAGGAAATGACCTGGAGCCCTGTCTGCAAGCATTATTTATTTATTTATTTACCTGCTGGATTGATATTACACCTTCTTTCTGAAGAGCTGGTATAAAATCTTGCACGTGATATGCTTTGAAAGAGAACTTTACAAAATCTGCCTGGCTTTGGAGGTGAATAACCTCACACAACATATTCCAAGCACTTGGTAAATGCAAAAGAGACCGACTGCCACTTTGAATGGATAATTAACATTTACTTAGCAGTTAACACATTTACAAGTGTTTTGCTCTCACTTTTTTTTTTTCTTCTTGTTAAAAAAATGAAGCTTTTAGTGGTGATGATTTGGTGTCCGGATAAGTATGGGTAAAACGAACAGTAGGTAATCTGTAGTCTTTTCCAACCGGAGCACATGCAAAGACTACCCATTATTTTCAGCCCTGGGGGGATAAAATGATCTTTTGCATCATTTCTGAAGTGTGAAATGAGAGACGTATCTTTGGCAGTGTTTAGATTTCTAACCACATGAAGGACTGGAAATGTTTTTGTTCCAATGTAAAATTAGAAGATGGTGTGATTTCAAAATGTGTCTGGGAAAGGACTGGAAAATAGCATTTTTTCCTCAGGTTGTATTTATTCTCAAATGGGCCATTTATTTATTTACTCACTTATTTTTTAATTTTTTCAATGTGTACCATGTGTAAAACAGTTAAGATAAACACAAATATTTTTAACGCATGGTCCCAGACCACAAAACAAAGTAAGGCAAAGATGGGCGGATCTGATTACAGGGAGATGAGAGATGCTATTTCATCATGGTGAGATGCTATTTGAAGCAGCAAACATGGACCATAGGTAATGGGCTGGGTATGGAATTAGGTAGCATCAACACTTGTGCTGAAATGCCTCTGTGAGTTTTTCTGGAGAAAAGAAAATTTATAGAAAAGTCACAAAAAAACATTTTGACAAGCCACCTTTCAGATTTGTGATGCTTGCATGAAGGAATTTAAGCATAGGGGAAATGAACAGGAAGATGTGAATACCTTACATTGAATGGGAGCACAACTGACAATGCAAAGGAGGAACCGGCTGATGTGAATTTGGATAAATTGGTCTTGTTTGCACTTATATATATTTTCTCCTTGAGAATCACATAACAATGCTCACTCCCAGATGAGCTCTATGCCATTCGGTTTTCCTCTAATCTAGTATCATTATTCTCACGTGATACAATACTTCAAATCTTAAAAATTAAATTTTCTTCTAATATTAATATATTTAGTAACTATACTTGAGAAAAAGCTATTGTCACCTATTTTCTGTTCCTGTCCTTCTCAGTAAACTAGTTTTTTTTTTTTTTTTAATTAGTTGGAGGCTAATTACTTTACAATATTATAGTGGTTTTTGTCATACATTGACATGAATCAGCCATGGAGTTACATGTATTCCCCATCCCGATCCCCCCTCCCACCTCCCTCTCTACCCGATCCCTCTGGGTCTTCCCAGTGCACCAGGCCTGAGCACTTGTCTCATGCTTCCAACCTGGGCTGGTGATCTCTTTCACCCTAGATAATATACATGTTTTGACGCTGTTCTCTCAAAACATCCCACCCTCGCCTTCTCCCACAGAGTCCAAAAGTCTGTTCTGTATTTCTGTGTCTCTTTTTCTGTTTTGCATATAGGGTTATCGTTACCATCTTTCTAAATTCCATATATATGCGTTAGTATACTGTATTGGTCTTTATCTTTCTGGCTTACTTCACTCTGTATAATGGGCTCCAGTTTCATCCATCTCATTAGAACTGATTCAAATGAATTCTTTTTAATGGCTGAGTAATATTCCATGGTGTATATGTACCACAGCTTCCTAGATGTCCTTCATCAGACAAATGGATAAACTAGTTTATTAAAGCAAGCATTGCTTAGATGTTCAGGTAAATCAGCTATGATAGAACTCATTATGTTTATTATTTTTTTATTACTGCTAGGGTGAACAGTGCACAGAAGGTTGCTGATGAAAAAAGTGAGATGATTCTCTCCAAGTCTTTGCAATGAATGTTCTGGGAATTCCTTTCTACATCCAGTTAGTGAATATATGCCAGCAAATTTGGAAAGCTCAGCAGTGGCCACAGGATTGGAAAAAGTCAGTTTTCATTTCAATCCCAAAGAAAAGCAATGTGAAATAATTCTCAAACTACTGTACAGTTGCACTCATCTCATACGCTAGTAAAATAATGCTCAAAATTCTCCAAGCCAGGCTTCAACAATCTGTGAACTGTGAACGTCCAAATGTTCAAGTGGGTTTTAGAAAAGGCAGAGGAACCAGAGATCAAATTGCCAACATCTGTTGGATTATTGGAAAAGCAAAAGAGTTCCAGAAAAACATCTATTTTTGCTTTATAGACTATGCCAAAGCCTTTGACTGTGTAGATCACCACAAACTGTGGAAAAATTCTTAAAGGGATGGGAATACCAGACCACCTGACCTCTTGAGAAACCTATATGCAGGTCAGGAAGCGACAGTTAGAACTGGACATGGGACAACAGACTGGTTTTAAATAGGAAAAAGAGTATGTCAAGGCCATATGTTGTCACCCTACTTATTTAACTTATATGCAGAGTACATCATGAGAAAATGCTGAGCTAGATGAAGCACAAGCTGGAATCAAGATGGCTGGGAGAAATATCAATAACCTCAGATATGCAGTTGAGACCACATGTATAGCAGAAGTGAAGAAGAACTAAAGAGCCTCTTGATGAAAGTGAAAGAGGAGAGTGAAAAAGTTGGCTTAAAGCTCAACATTCAGAAAACTAAGATCATGGCATCTGGTCTGCATATGGTGACTGCAGCCATGAAATGAAAAGACACTTACTCCTTGGAAGGAAAGTTATGACCAACGAGATAGCATATCAAAAAGCAGAGACATTACTTTGCCAACAAAGGTCTGTCAAGTCAAGGCTATGGTTTTTCCCGTAGTCATGTATGGATGTGAGAGTTGGACTATAAAGAAAGCTGAGCACTGAAGAATTGATGGTTTTGAACTGTGGTGTTGGAGAAGACTCTTGAGAGTCCCTTGGACTGCAAGGAGATCCAACCAGTCCATCCTAAAGGAAATCAGTCTGAATATTCATTGGAAGGACTGATGTAGAAGCTGAAACTCCAATACTTTGGCCACCTGATGTGAAGAACTGACTCATTGGATAAGACTGTGATGCTGGGAAAGATTGAAGGTGGGGGAAGAAGGGGATGACAGAGGATGACAGGTTGGATGGCATCAATGGACATGAGGTTGACACATGTACATGATGCATGACACAAGGACATGAGTTTGAATAAAGTCTGGGAGTTTGTGATGGACGGGGAGCCCTGGTGTGCTGCAGTCCATGGGGTCGCAAAGATTTGGACATGACTGATTGGTTGAACTGAACTGAAGTGACCATATATATGTATATATATATGCACAGAGAAATATGTATGTGTACATATATATATCCATACAGATGCATTTTTAGAAAGATTAAATCTGTTATTTATATGTGTGTGTGTGTGTGTGTGTATACACATATGTATATATGCATACATATATGGGCTTCCCAGGTAGCTAAGTGGTAAAGATTCTGCCTGCAATGCAAGAGATGAAGGTTCAATGACTGGATCAGGAAGATTCCCTGGAGAAGGAAATGGCAGCCCATTCTTTCTTGCCTGAGAAATCCCATGGACAGAGGAGCCTGGAGGGCTTACTGTCCATGGGGTAGCAAAAGAGTCCAATATGACTTAATGACTAAACTATAAAATATACAGATATAATCTGTCACATATAAAAATTAATATATGTACAAATATGTAAATATTATATATGTAATAATGGATTTAATCTCTCTAAAAGAGTAATTTCTTCTGTCTCTGCCTCAAAAAAATTTCAGAATCTTATTAAATCTGAATGGCTAACACTGACAATCAACACCTCTTGCAATTTTGGTCCAAATTTCATTATTTCTATATTTTTGGGGTTGCTATGTTTTCATCTTAGGTTCCAGGAAAACTGAATTCCTTGATGGATGTCTACCTCTGCCTGGTATATGCTTCTTTCTTATTTCTGTATTTTCAAATTCAACCTGTGCTCTTCTGCCCAGATGAAATTTCAAGTTATCCAAAATCCTTCCATTTATCTCTAGGTTAAATAATATTGCCTTGCTCTGAACTTACATTGCACTTTATCTGAACTTCTTTATGACATTTTTCACTTTCAACCCTGTATAATAGTTCTTTATATAACACTGAGAACACATTATTTATATACATGTCATTTTCCTCTCTCTCTGAAGATAATAATTTCAATGAGGCTTATGTCTAAATTTGTCACCCTATCTGACACACCAGTAAGCCATTTGCTTTGTATGTAGAAGGCAAGTAGTAGATACTTTTTAAGGAAACAAATGAATGAAGATTAATGTTATAAATGATGATACAGGCAGGTAGCTGTTCAATGATTTTCCCAAAGTCATGAAGAAAACCTTAAGAGGAAGTTTATGTAAAAAATTTTATTTCAGGAAGTAAAACAATTCTCAAAAAGATTAATGGGAGTGAATATTAATTCACTTAAGTATCCAAATGAGCTTTGACCTAGTATGGAACAATTAGCATTTTAGAAGAAGAGTCCAGACATTTCCCCTCTCCAGCCTGACTTTGTTTTTCATAAGTTATTTCTTTATTTCTATAAGGACTAAATAACATATAGAATTACTTGAACATGGAAATGTGCAGCTGAAGTATTTTAGAAACTAACACCTAGTATTTGGAGGTTCAAACACTCCTGATTAATGATTTCGTGTTTTTTTTTTTTTTTTTCATTTTTATGTAAGTCAGCCTCTCCTAGAAATGTTCCAGTCTCTTGAGAAATACAAAGCTTTTGGTATTTCATTTCAAGTAAGAATCATTTCATCACAACATCCTTGACATTTGGTGGAAAGGCTTATTTTTTAAAGGTGTCAAGCCCTATTTCAGTTACAAGTGTTACTACAATTTGGTTTTCTTTTTTATTTTCTAATAAAGAGAGAGGAAGATGGTAGTTATTTATAATCATAGTAACATGGTATGTATTTTATTGTCCAATTTAATATATCAGAGGAGAATACTTAGAATTTCTCTTTTGTTCTTCCTTTTAAAATTCAAGTACAGTTGTCTTATAATACTGCCTTTGTTTTTGGTGTACAACATAGTGATTCAGTATTTTTACAAATTATAGTCCATTATAGGTTATTACAAGAAAATAGGTATAATTCCCCATGCTATATGATATGTATCCTTGCTGCTTATTTATTTTTTATGCCAGTTCAGTTCAGTTGCTCAGTCATGTCCGACTCTTTGCAACCCCATGGACTGCAGCATGCCCAGTCTCCCTGTCCATCACCAACTCCCGGAGCTTACTCAAACTCATGTCCATTGAGTTGGTGATGCCATCCAACCATCTCATCCTCTGTTGTCCCCTTCTCCTTCCGCCTTCAATCTTTCCCAGCATCAGGGTCTTTTCCAATGAGTCAGTTTTTCACATCAGGTAGCCAAAGTATTGGAGTTTCAGCTTCAGCATCAGCCCTTCCAATGAATATTCAGGACGGATTTCCTTTAGGATGTACTGGTTGAATCTCCTTGCAGTCCAAGGGACTCTCAAGAGTCTTATCCAACACCACAGTCCAAAAGCATCAATTCTTTGGCACTCAGCCTTCTTTACAGTCCAACTCTCACATCCATACATGACCACTGGAAAAACCATAGCTTTGACTAGATGGACCTTTGTTGGCAAAGTAATGTCTCTGCTTTTTAATTTGCTGTCCAGGTTGGTCATAACTTTTCTTTCAAGGAGCAAGCATATTTTAATCTCATGGCTGCAGTCACCATCTGCAGTGATTTTGGAGCCCAAAACACAAATAAAGTCTGTCACTGTTTTTTATGTAGTAGATTGTTAATCCCATACCCCTAACTGTCCCCTCTCCCCTTCTATTCCCTCTCCTCTTTGGTAACTGCAAATTTGTTTTCTATATCTGTGAGTCTGTTTCTGCTTTGCATATACCTTTATTTGTATTATTTTTCAGAGTCTGCATATAAGTGATATCATACAGTGTATATCTTTCTCGGCCTGGCTTATTTCACTAAACATAATATCTTCTAAGTTCATTCATGTAGCTGCCCTTTTGCTCTTTCAGTCTAATGCTTTCATTATCTCAACTTGTAAATAAAAATATAATTCAACTTTAAAAAAAGCCTCCTGTGCTTTAAGCAAACATTTTAAAACACCAGAGAAAGTGTTATTATTTTGTTTATTGCTGGTGCCTAGTGTATATTTTCCATATTACATTTTCTCTGCCAATGCTTGCATATCCCTCTTTCATTTCCACACATTCTTTGGTTTCATAGCTTTAAGATCTAGACGAGATATTGAAAAACATGTAGGTCTGTTTTCACATCTTGAAAGTTGAGAAAGTGAATCTCAGAGAGGCAGCATGACTTATTAAAGTCACACAGCTCCAAATGCCTCTGTATTTTTTTTTTAACATGCGGGTTAGTATTTTCTTTGTTCTCTGGTTTCTGGTTACCTTGTACTCTCTGAAAATGCATATTGATGCCCAGGTATGAAGTATGCACTATTCTGTATATATTTATCAATCTTTGAATTCAAGTTTACTTACAAATTATATAACACATAAATCATTTTGTCCACTATCAATGAGTATACAGGGCTGTAAATGCATCCCATCTTCACAGTCCATAGAGCCTTAAAGTGCCACTTGACCCAAAAGATATATCCAGTGCATGGAGGAATCACACACAGCATCTATTTCCTGTGGTTAAGATGATTCAGCACTAGGGAGGTTTTTTTTTTCCAAAATCTGGGTGGTGGAGGTTGGTGACTGTTGGTCATTTTTCTCCACCAAGTTGTGTCAGATCCCATATTCAAAGTATATGATAAATTCAATTGCATTCCAGATACCAAATTTGGCCTAGGTCATTTGCATCATAAACTTTCACAAAGATGCTCACTAGTAGGAGGTCAGGAAAGCAAGGACCTTGAAATGATGAGAAGTGGGGCTCTGGGGCTGCCTCCAAATGATGGCTGTGATCCTAATGATGAACACCAGCAGTGTAGCCACTCTTGTGTACATGGGGTCTCCAGAGAACACACGGCTGAACCACTGGGCCCGTATCAGGCTCAGGATCATCATCAGGAGAACAAGCAGTAAGGCACGTCCATAGTTGGGTATATTGACCGAAGGAAAGTTGAGGTTAGTAGCAGTGAATTAAATTACTGAAGTATAAAAATAAAATGTAGAAGCTATTTGGGTCTTATGTAAGTAGAAGGAAAAATGTGAAAGCTAAGAGAAATATAGAGTACTGTGCATAGTTAGGGTTGCAATGAGCTCCCCTGATGGCTCAGTTGGTAAAGAATCTGCCCACCAATGCAGGAGATGTGGGTTCGATCCTAGGGTCAGGAAGATCCCCTGAGAAGGAAATGGCAACCCACTCCGGTAATCTTGCCTGGGGAGTCCTACGGAGAGAACAACCTTGGTAGGCTGCAGACCATTGGGTCACAAGAGTTAGATACCACTTAGCGACTAAACTACCAAAGGTTGTGAACCTGAGGTAAATCAAGAACAAAGTGAGAGTTTGATCAAATATAAACACATTTTGATTAAAGCTGAATCATTGTCATCTGACCTTGTTAATCATTTCACATTGGTAAAAATCACTTGCAGAAAAAGATGTAATTGTAGGTGGAGTTATATAGATTATCTAGTTTTAATTTGGAAAAATGAATGGGGAGTTTGACCAAGATTTTTTCCCCAGGTAAACTATAAAATCATAAGAGAATAAGCATTTGAGTTATGTATATAAGAAAATGTGTTTTGAGTCTACAGGGGTTTAGATTGTTCAAGATTTGTTCCCTTCATGATTAAATTTGGTGCATAATTCCTACGGGAGTGTATACAGACTGCCAAACTTCTACCCACTGTGTTCTCTGCCCAGAAAATACATTTGCCCAGAAACTTATTCTTCTGGTGTCATGCACTTTTTGACTTTACATGAAAACAGTTGTAGTATTCTGACCTTCATAATCTTCCAGGCATACTGGGAGTAAAAATGAAAGCCAACATTCTTGATTTCCTGTTTATTCTTTACAGAAAACTCAAACTCCTCATATATTCCTGGAAGTAGAGGTGATCTGACTGAGACTTTATAGTTGGCGTTGATAACCAATATGGATGGAGTGAATTAAACTGGGAAAAAGATTTCCTTTTTTATTGTTGTTGTTTTACAGAAATGTTCTGGACATGAATAAAGCTTGAATAATTGATCAGTGCCAGAAAGAGAATGTGCATTGCTAGCTTTTGTGTAAGAACTTTGAAAAAAAAATGGATAGGACCCTTTTGAAATACATTTTAATTTAAAATTACTGATCATCTCTTTATAAGCACCCAAAATCTTCCCTGGTGGCTCAGAGGTAAAGATTTCTGCCTGCCAATGCAAGAGACCTGGGTTCAGTCTCTAGGTTGGTAAGATCCCCTGGAGGAGGAAATGGCAACCCACTCCAGTATTCTTGCCTGGGAAATCTCATGGACAGAGGAGCATGGAAAGCTACATTCCATGGCATCCCAAAAGAATCTGACATGAGTTAACAACTAAACAACCATAAAAGTTTCTCAAGACTTTGTTTTTCATTCTGCCAGTCCCATGGTCAGTCCCAGTTTCTTGCACCTTTGTCCTCAATTATATTATTTTAAAGATAATGAATGTTGCATGTTTCACTGAAATCATGTATAAAAATATATAAGGTAAATTCAAATCCATTCTCAGCTCTGGCTTCAGTTTTATAAAGATTTACTTAATTACTTAATTTGTTTCCATTTCTTTTCCAGTTAAGTTTTTAAAAAAATCCAATGAATTCTTTTATGTAGCACTGAATTAACATATTTTATGCTACTTAAACTTTCTCTTTTACCAGTAAAATGAAAAATGACATTAAATGTGGTTATAAAAGACAAAACACATATTTTAAAGTCACCTGGAATCATTTAATGATTTTTAACCTATACTCAGCGATATTTTGGGTGCAAGTGAATTTTATTTTATTCTAACATGTCATAAATGTATTTATATTTTATTCATTTGTATTTTATTTATTAATTCATAAGATTTAGTAAACCAAAATGCAAAGAGAAAAATAACTTAATCCCATAAATATGCTGATTGGTCGATTGTTTTTGGTTCACAAAATGCCCCAATTTTATTTCTCGAGTTGTATTACTTTGAAGGAAATAAATTCTTATGAAATAATGTGCATGTTTACCCTACAATTAAAATTCAGGCAGATTTATTATAGTACTTGAGTAAAGCTTCCACTTTCAGAAATTTATTTAGTTGAAATAGAAGTGAATAACTCTAAGGAAATTGAATCCATCCTGAGCATATTTCTTAATACATTAACAAATTTCAAAATAAAGAGAATGTTAAACAAAACTGAATTAAGTCATGTCAATTCTCAGGTTATAAATATTATTTCCATTTCTATAAATTAGAGATAATTTTGCGTTAGTAATAGCACAATAGTGTCATAAAAGTCTTTCTGTCTAGTGGCTTGTCCGTCATTACACATACATGAGAGAATATTCATTTGAATAAAAATAACATGAACAATTAGAGTTTTCCCACTCCCTGTGTGCTTTCAAGTGATGGAGAACAATTATTGTAGGTCCTCTCCTCTTTTCACCTCTTTGTTCACTTTTTGCAGGAAAGTTGGAAGGTTTTTTCTTATTGGAAAGGGAAAATTAAACATGCTTACCTCAGCTACTCCTTTCTGCTGGCATAGTTTATTTTGTACTTAATGTTAGAAGAAAATTCAGAGAACTTTACTCAATATGAATATTTAATTGAGCAAACAAACTGCAAAGAAGGATTCTGCAAACCCCAAACTGGTATGACGTCCAGAAGCATGCTGTTACATGGTGACTTATAAAGTGAAAATGAAGAATTTTTTTAACCTTTACAATGACTAGTTAATATAGTGGGAGTTTCCAAATGGAAGGGAATTCAAAAAAGTGATTATCTTAAAACATTGTAGAAAGATTACTTAAATTTATTTTATGATTATCAGAGGTAGTCACAAGAAATAACCTAAGATTTGTTAATGTTTATTAAAAAAGCTAGATTTTTGTTTGTTTGTTTGTTCCCCTGACGTGGCTTAAAGGATTTTGTCTGCCTGGGGCATTTTTCAGCCTGGTCTCCATTTTATTTTAACAATGGTAAGTCCTTCAAGTGGGCAATTCTTTCTTATTCTGGGATTCATTGCTAGGAGAAAAATAGACCTTCTTAACTAAGGTCGGGCACTGCAACCCAGCGTCTGTCAGCTTGATGATAGAGAAGAAGAAGGAGGAGGAGGAGGTGATGGAGGAGGAGGAAAGTAAGATATGGATAAGGAAGAGGATGAGGAAAAAGAAAGAAGAAACTAAATCTGATTTTTATTAGTCTGATCTTTGTAATATATCTCAGTTTGGGCTAAATTTTTGTTTTAGCCCAAAGTTGTTGCCTATCTTTAGTGTCATGTAATATCCTTTTAGTTGACCTAGTTTTGTCTCCATACAATGATATCTAAAAATAGGTAACTAATAAGAACATACTGTGGGCTTCCACGGTACCTCAGTGCAGAGAATCTACCTGGGAATGTAGGAGATGCAAGTTCGATCCCTGAATTGGGAAGATCTCCTGGAGTAGGAAATGGCAATCCACTCCAGTATTCTTGCTGAGAAAATTCCCATGGAAAGAGGAGCCTGGTAGGCTGCAGTCCTTGGGGTCACAAAGAACAGAATGCAACTGAGTGACTGAGCACACACACACACAAGACCCTACTGTAGAGCGCAGAGAACTCTACTCAATACTTTGTAATGGCCTATATGGGAAACTAAAAGAGTGGATGCATGTATAAGTCTAACTGATTCACTTTGTGGTAGACCTCAAAGTGTTAATAACACAGCATTGTATATCAACTCTAGTCCAGCAAAATTTTTGATAGTATAAAGTTTTCTTTGTCTCAATGTGTGTTCCATAAAACTACAGAACTATTTGATGTACTCCTGACTATTATAAAATTCATAAAGATTTGCACAGTTATCCATAATAAGATTTCAAGAATTGATAAATCTGAATTTTCTTTGCACCAAGCTTGAAATCTGTAAAATTATTCATGCTGATTAAAAGCTCTTATTGGAAGACATTTTTGATTTTGACTAAGAAAAGCAAGAAATGTTTCCCTCTATCTAACAGTTGAAAAGACTTAAGGCTTACCAAAGGTTACCAAGTAAGCAGATTAAAAAAAAATATATATATATATATATTTGAAGCCAGATTTGTGTCAATCCAGAGGTGATTTTCTTTTCATTCTGCTGTCTCGCTGTCTCTTTGGAAAGACTATATATTGCAGCTCAGTTTAAAGAAAAGGAATAGTCAGAATTATCTCATTGCTGATATTTTTATTAATCAGTCCCTGTTCTTTCATTACATAGGTAATTTTTAATATATATCATGTATAAACAGTGTTTCTTAGGGGATAACCTCCATGATGAAAAATTTTGCATTTTCAAGCACTTTGAAAAAGCTCTGAAGTAGATCATAGGATATATAATAATTTTTATTGGGTACAATAGTGGCACATTTACCTATCAAATAATAGGAAGTTTCCTTTAAAAGAGAGTGCAAGGGTTAGATGTATTTTATAAGAATTATTTTTTCCTGACCACTACTATTAGTCAAATTACCCTATTTTTAATATTTGCCTCTTTTTTTCCTGTGTAAAGAGATAATATGATAGATCATGGCTACAGAGCAATATTATGTATGCTGTGAGAAGCCACTGTGTAATAGTACTCATGTCTCTTGGCCTAGAAAACTCATGTAATTCCTACAGCAGGAAGCATGGAAAATGAACTAGTAGATAGTATAAAATCAAATATTAAATAGTGGCATAAGGAGGTATAGTCAAGATAATCAGAAAATGGAGCAAAAGTTGTATAACTAAAATATTGGAGGGAAGACTTATAGATGCAAAACATGACTTTGCCTGTATTCTATTTTTTAATAGTCTTGTTCTGTTAACATTTCCTCTACATGATATGAGTTCTGAGCTTCTTAGCCCTGCTTTTCTAATTAATGGAATTTTAGCCCTTGTCTTGAAAACTACAAACTACAGTGAAAGAGCTCTCAGTAAGATAAGGAGAAAATATTCCCTCCTGCCTTACAACTGTAGAAAAACACATACAATTCTGTTTAATACACTGATTTTGCGAGTTATTTTAAGACGTCAGGTGGCACTAGCAGTAAAGAACTCACCTGTCAGTGCAGGAGACAGAGATGCAGGTTCAATCCCTGTGTCAGGAAGATCCCCTGGAGGAGGACATGGCAATTTACTACAGTATTCTTGCCTGGAGAATCCCATGGACAGAGGAGGTTGGTGGACTACAGTTAAAAAGGTTGCAAAGAGTCAGATATCGCTGAAGCAACTTAGCACACAGCATGCAAGAATCTCAGGCTATAGAAATTTTTGATGTGTCCTCTGAAATTAAGCTTTAACCCCAGTAATAGCCGTGATTCTGATTGGTTGTAACCTAATAATCTGTTGCCCTGGTAATATCTAAATTGACATTTCCATTTTCTGAAACTATAAAGTCATGTTTTCTTATTAAACCAGGAGATTACCAATATTTATTTCTTTTCCTCCATGCTTAGAGTGGAGGGGGAAAGCCCAATCCACGATTCTGCTCTATTTCTCATTTAAATAAAGGGCTAGAGACATTTTGCTTCATTTATATTAACAATTTCTTGGAGATGTTACTCAATCTGAATATTAAAAAGAAGACAGATTTTGAACAGGGTAGTAGGTTTTTCCAGTAGTCATGTATGGATGTGAGAGTTGGACGGTGAAGAAAGGTGAGCGCCGAGGAATTAATGCTTTTGAACTGTGGTGTTGGAGAAGACTCTTGAGAGTCCCTTGGACTGCAAGGAATCCAAGCAGTCTGTCCTAAAGGAGATCAGTCCTGTGTGTTCATTGGAAGGACTGATGTTGAAGCTGAAACTCCAATGATTTGGCCACCTCATGTGAAGAGTTGACTCACTGGAAAAGACTCTAATGCTGGGAAGAACTGGGGGCAGGAGGAGAAGGGGACGACAGAGGATGAGATGACTGGATGGCATCACCCACTCGACGGACATGGGTTTGGGTAGACTCTGGGATTTGAAGATGGACAGGGAGGCCTGGTGTGCTGCGATTCATGGGGTCGCAAAGAGCTGGACATGACTGAGCCACTGAACTGAACTGAACTGAACTGTGTAGGATGGAGGAAAACAATGATGATTAGTAGGAAGAACACGTAATTGAAAATTACAAGAAGGGTTGTTGATTCTCTAGGAGATCCTTAAGAGTTAGGGTCAACTCCTTCACTAGCTCACTACTCATTTATTGCTTCATTTGGCATGCATTTATTGAGTTCCTCCCTGAAGAAGGAAATCACTACCCATTCTAGTATTCTTTCCTGGGAAATCCCATGGACAGAGGAGCCTGGCAGCCTAACTTAGCAACTAGAAACAACAGTTAAGTTTCTATTTGGTACCACAAACTCCTCCAGACATTGAAAATTAAAAAAAAAATAAATAAACAAACTTGGAATCAAAATATGTATCTCAGAAAAATTAAGTGGCCTTGAACAAGATAATTAACCTCTATGACTCAGTTGTGTTTTTCTCATTTTAAAATCATGACAATGATAAACATTAAACTAGATTAAAGCTCAGCATACACAATAGGGATGTTAGTAAAATCAATAAGAGATAGTTTTATTCCTAAAATAACTGAGACATTTTTGGGGAAGTAGATCTATAAATGAACAATTACTACTCAAAATTTTGGAAATCTACTATATATCATGAGTCTCAGGGGAAGAATCAACCAAAGGTTTGTTCTAGATGTTGAGATTACGTCCTTGTCCTCTGATACAAATAGAGAGGGGTAGAGACGGGAGCAAGGGTAGAGAAACCTCTATACCAGTTGCCTTAATAGAGAAACTTCACTTTGTTGGCCTCAACATTCTTATCTGTCAAGTGAAGGAGTCTGAAAATTAGGTTCCCTTTATAGCTCCAACAGAATGTAGTTTTCTGTGAGCCAAAAGCTATTCTCCATGACTCAATTATGCCACTTTGTTAGAGATAGATCTTTCCCACGTATGAGGCAGAATTGCTGTTATTTTGTAGTTTTCTTTTGACTAGGTTTATTTTCCAATGGATCATCACATGGATTGTTCATAGTTATGAATATGAGGATGTGTTCCACTTCAAGATGCTTCTATCATCCATTCCTTTATGCACATATTTTTTAACTGTTACTTTGTCAGTCATTTATGGTTAAATTGCTTTGTGTTTCTAAAGTTTTTAGAGAAATTCCAAAGTAATAACACTAATTTATTCCTTTACTTTTATAACTTTTCAACATTTGTTTTCTCTCTCTACTATGAGAGATTGAAGTCTTATGAAAATATTAAAAAGACTGATACAGTGACCCACAGACATTTAATATTTTTTAATAAAGAAGAGAGTGGATGTAAAAAAAATAGATCTGCTTAAAAATTGTCAGTTAAATTTTCTAATAACATAAAACAGGTGGGTAGTTTTGTTTGATTTTGAACTTGATACCATGTGGAGGAAAATAAGTTTTTGTTGAGATTTGCCTCAATTGGAAACTTTAACCATTACAATAGCAAAAAGAAAGCAATTCTAGGCACAAAAAGCTAGAAGTTGCTGTGATTCATAAGTCTCTACATTGTCCAATGAACAGAAGAAAATATCCTTTAAAAACACCATTCCTCATTTCAAACAAGCTGTAGCATTTCATCTTCACCATATCACTAAGGCAAAAGCTTGTATAGGTTATGGTCATCAATCAAAGTCCCTGTTAAAAAGTTCTTTCTATTTTAACTACTCTAGAAATTCTCATTTAGGAGATTCAGTTCACTGAGCCAGATCAATCCATACTAATGCAGCTATCATGACCTTTATCTTTGTTTTCCTCTTTCAAAAATGCAATATAAACATAAATAAAAGAGAAAGCAAATCCCATAAAGCTGACTGTCTTTCCGGTTTGGTTTCTTGTCACTGATGATTTTGTTCTCTATGTGTGTGTGTGTGTTTGAAAGTAGTTTGAAAATTCTTAAATTACTTTCTATCTTTGATTGTGTAGTGAATGTTATGATATTCTGCCCAGTCCTTTCTCTCAGGACTGATGTACTCATTTCCTGGCTATGCCTGGAAGGGAGGTGCTGGTGGCTGATTCCTGGAAATTGGCCCAAAGTGCCCTGCCAAAGATACATCCTTCTCTGAAAGGGGCACGCACCCAATAATTAGTCCTAGGGAGGTGAAAGATGTGGTAGCCTCATTGCCTCAAAGGTGGATGACTTTGTTGCCTGTAAATTGCTGTTCAATGCCTCCTTCTGTCCAATTCTACTTCCTTCATTACTCAACAGACAATGATCATGTGGCGATCAATATCTTAGTAAATCTAGGAAACTGACCAAAGGCAGATGGTATAAAATAGTTCTTTTCATGGGGGTATAAAAAATGATAAAATTCTCCTTTTTGGATGACACCATCATTTCTCCATCTTGGGCCTATGTTACCTCAGGTGAAACTTAGTGCTTTTCATAGGTACTCAGGTTCAGGAAATTTAAGAGACTAAATGATATCAGGTTGAATGTAAGTCTCTTTGAAAAGATTTTATAGGATTCATTAACTTCCTGGTAAATATTGAAATATACTTTTATCAAACTTTCACTTCTTCCCATAGCCCACAACTTCATAATGCCATCTGTGGGCCAACATTATACAAATGAAACATAAGTGTTGCCTACTCCATGCCTTTCCATATTTTTAACACTTTTTAAATGTCTTCTTAGCTTTCTTACCTATCTTGACTAAGAGCTTATATTTCCTCTTCCCTCCACTCCTGTTCACCAGCATCACAGATTAATAGACTAAATTACAAATGTAAATAAATCAAACCCTCACCTTCAAAAATTTCCTATTACTCACAGGAAAAAGTCATCATTTTGTAGACTGTATGGTGCACATACATACCAAGATTGCCAGGAGAAATACCAATAACCTCAGATATGCAGATGACACCACCCTTATGGCAGAAAGTGAAGAGGAACTGAGGAGCCTCTTGATGAAAGAGGAGAGTGAAAAAACTGGCTTAAAATGCAGAATTCAAAAAACTAAGATCATGGCATCTGGTCCCATCACTTCGTGGCAAAGAGATGAGGAAGCAATGGAAACAGTGACAGACTTCATTTTCTTGGGCCCCCAAATCCCTGCAGATGGTGACTGCAGCCATGAAATTGAAAGATGTTTGTTCCTTAAAGAAAAGCTATGACAAACCTAGACAGCATATTAAAAAGCAGAGACATTAATCTGCCAACAAAGGTCCATCCAGTCAAAGCTATGGTCTTTTCAGTACTCACGTATAGGTGTGAGAGTTGGACCATAAAGAAAGCTGAGCACTGAAAAACTGATGCTCTTGAACTGTGGTGTTGGATAAGACTCTTGAGAGTCCCTTGGATTGCAAGGAGATCAAATCAGTCAATTCTAAAGGAAATCAATCCTGAATATTCATTGGAAAGACTGATACTGAAACGGGAGCTCCAATACTTTGGCTTACTGATGCGAAGTAACTGACTCAAGGGAAAAGACTCTGATGCTGGAAAAGATTGAAGGCAGGAGGAGATGGGGCCAACAAAGGATGAGTTGGTTGGATGGCATCACTGACCTGACGGACATGAGTTTGAGCAGACTCTGCGAGTTGGTGAATGACAGGGAAGACTGGCATGCTGCAGTCCATGGCGTCACAAAGAGTTAGACACAACTGAGCGCCTGAATTGAACTAACGGTGTGCAGGGCCAGTAGAATCTGTATTTATAGCTTTAGTCCTATAATGAATAGAAGTGGTAATGCCTATTTTAATATATCAATATTTTCACAACAAAGATTCCATCCAATTTCAACTTGTCACACATCTTACTGAAAAATTCTGGCTTCACCAGAGAACTTGGGTTCAACTATAAATTGTTTTTAAGTAAAGCATGTATAATTATGAAAAAGTCATTTTGAAAAGATGGTTAATCAAGTAAGAAATCAAGTATTTGTGTGTGTTGCTCAGTCATGTCCAACTCTTTTTCAACCCCATGGACTATAGCCCGCCAGGCTCCTCTGTCCATGGAATTCTCCAGACAAGACTATTGGAGTGGATTCTCATTCCCTTCTCCAGAAATCATGTGTCATTTTCCACAATTTTATCTTCTTAAGCAGTTCATGTTCTAAAGAAAATAAAGGCCGTTAACATATTGAAACAATAATTACAAAGTGTATTGTTTTCCAGAAGTAACCTTGGAAATTGGCATTTCTGTCACTGTCAGAGTGATTAAGAATTAAAGTCAGTGAGAATAAATGTTCTTAGAATTAATTTAACTACCAATCTTCTTATTAAGTCGTGATACATTGATAATGAAAAACATGTTTTGAAAATGTTTTTATATCAATATACATATACATATATATGAAAGTGAAAGTGTTAGTTGCTCAGTCACACCTGACTCTTTGCAACCCCATGGACCAGGCAAGAATACTGGAGTGGGTAGCCATTTCCTTCTCTGGGGGATCTTCCCGACCCAGAGATCGAACCTGTGTGTCCTGCATTGCAGGCAGATTTTTTACCATATGAGCCATGAGGGAAGCCCACATATATGAATTGTAGTTGTTCAGTTGCTTAGTCATGTCCGACTCTGCAACCCCATGGACTGCAGCAATCCAGGCTTCCCTGTTCATCACTAACTCCTGGATCTTGCTCAGACTCATGTCCATCAAGTTGGTGATGCCGTCCAACCATCTCATCCTCTGGCTCTCCCTTCTCCTCCTGCCTTCAATCTTTCCCAACATCAGGGTCTTTTTCAATGAGTTAGCTCTTTGCATCAGGTGGCCAGAGTATTGGAGCTCCAACTTCAGCATCAGTACTTCCAATGAATAGTCAGAGTTGATTTCCTTTAGGATTGACTGGTTTGATCTCTTTGCAGTCCAAGGGGCTCTCAAGAGTCTTAACCAACACCACAGTTCAAAGCTCTTCGGTGCTCAGCCTTCTTTATGGTCCAAATCTTACATCTGTACATGACTACTGGAGAAACCATAGCTTTGACTATACAAATCTTTGTCGGTAAAGTAGTATCTCTGCTTTTTAATACACTGTCTAGGTTTGTCCTTGCTTTTCTTTCAAGGAACAAGCATCTTTTGATTTCATGGCTGCAATCTTCATCCACATTGATTTTGGAGCCCAAGAAAATAATCTATCACTGTTTCCATTGTTTCCCCACCCTATTTGCCATGAAGTAATGGGACCAGATGCTGTGATCTTACTTTTTTGAATGTTGCTTTTTAAGCCAGCTTTTCATTCTTTTCTTTCACCTTCATTGAGAGGTTCTTTACTTCCTCTTTGCTTTCTGCCATAAGGGTGCATATCTGAGGTTATTTATTGATATTTTCCCAGTAATATAAATATACTTAGTTATAACACATGTATATGTATATAAATACAGATAATTTTAATACAAATATCTATATAGCATTTTCTTGCCTGACAAAATATGTCTACAGAAAACTATGTTTTCTAAAGTTTAACTCACATTAAATCAGAAAGTGTTTACTGAATATCTTACACTCTACTAGTCAGAAGTTTATAGCATCATCTTCTTATTAAGAACTTATTGTCCAGTGGAGTATTTGGTTTTAGATTAAAATGTACACATTTAAAAATAATTAAAGATCTTATCATCTTATGGTTTAAATGGTTATATTAAACTTTTAAAATTTAAAAGTTTCAAATTTTGTTTTTCCACAGAAATACTATACAACAAAATAGCAATAAACATCATATTAATTAGTTAAGTTGTATAAAGTATAATATTTGATAAAGCTGTAAATTATATAATTTTCTTCAGCAATTTGCTTTCTGAAAAAAATCTAGATAAATGAGTCAGAATCCAATCAATCAAATAAAAATTTACCTAGCATAATAGTTTATAATTTATCATTAGTATATTTTTTCACAGGACACAGAATAGTTTCCAAATAGTGTATCTTGAAAGGCATTGTGACATTTTATTTTAGTTTTTGAAAATTTAAAATAAACCCAAGGGTAAAACTGCTTATGAAATATTCAGATATTTTCAAAGTTCATTTTTGAGTCAAGTGAAAGCATTGTGTAAATCAGGCATAGAAATCATGGTGGGTATAGCAATTTATTGTAGTGAGATACTTAAGTCGCATTATTCTTTTTGAATCTGGTTGTTGAAGTCACTATCTTACAGTGCATACTTTAATGTACTTCTAGAACTCCTTTACAATTTGAGGTTAATGAACACCTCTAAATGCAATTGAAATATGAATTTGAGTTTAAACTCTGCCTTGATTGCCAAGCATGCTAAATGCAGACAAAGTGGTAATCAGTCAACCATTTATATTACTTTATTACCAGGTTAATTCAATTCAGTCAACATTTGTTGAGTGTCCATTATATATTGGTCATTATCCTAGCCACTTATAGGGAAATATGTGCTGGCTTATCAATGTTTTAAATTTGTTTAGCAAACAACCATAATCATATTTCAGTTTAATAGTCTGTTATTTTTACATTTATAATCAATCGTTTTTAAAAAGCCTTTGTTTGAAGGCATTTGTTGTCAACCATGTGGAATTTATTGTGCTAAAACAATGACAGGAGTGAGTGTTGCATGCTCAGTCGTGTTCAACTCTTTGGCGACCCCATAGACTGTAGCCTGCCAGGCTCCTCTGTCCATGGTGTTATCCAGGCAAGAATACTGAAGTGGGTTGCCATTTCCTTCTCCAGGGAATCTTCCAGACCCAGAGATCAAACCCACATCTCCTGCGTCTCCTGCATTGAAAAGCATATTCTTTACCACTGAGCCACCTAGAAAGCCCAAAACAATGATAAGTATTACTAAATTTCTATTATGCTTTGATGGTGGAATTGCCAGGCATTGTTTATTTATGCTTCCTTTCCTTGCATTTGGTTTCTAAAGGAGCTTGAATTATAGAAATATATGATGCTTAATATCTAAAGTATTTTCTTACAGACTTTAAATTTGGTCTCATAAAGCACTAAAAACTGAAAGTTTTCAGTTTATGTGGTTTATAAAGATTTCAGTTTATATGTCTGTAAGGAAGCTAATCAGGACTGGAAGTTATTAAGTATGTAAGCATGTATGAGACATATTTTCTTTCTGAACAAGGTGAAAGCAGCATGCCCCAAATGCAGGCAACTCCCAGTGGATGGTGAGGTCCCTGTTACAGAAGTGTTAACTGAAAGCACTTGTGGGATGCTATAAAGAACCTCATCAAATAAAACTTTCTGCAATGATGAGAGCATTATCTGTGCTTCTCATCTTGAGTTTCTAGCAAAACACATTTTGAAACATCTGAAACATGAGTAATGTGGCTAAAGAGCTGACTTTTTCATTTTAATTAATATAAATTTGATTTTCAATAGCTGTGTATGACTATGACGATTATCAGTTCAATTCATTTCAGTCCCTCAGTTGTGTCCGACTCTTTGCAACCCCATGGACTGCAGCATGCCAGGCTTCCCTGTCCATCACCAACTCCCAGAGCTTACTCAAACTCACCTCCATCGAGTCAGTGATGCCATCCAAACATCTCATCCTCTGTCATCCCCTTCTCCTCCTGCCTTCAATCTTTCCCAGCATCAGGGTCTTTTCCAATGAGTCAGTTCTTCACATCAGGTGGCCAAAATATTGGAGTTGGATTGTATTAGACAGCAATTTACCACTTGTATTCAAGCAAAAGTCACATGAGGTGTTTAAGATTGTTTCTGTGAGTTTTAGACAATTCAGATCACCAACCACAAGGCTTGCTGTCCCCCTGAATATACCTTTAATGCCTCCATTACCAAGAATGTTCCTAGTAAAGTAGCATCCTGGATACCAGTCATGTTACATTGTTTATGTGACTGGTAAGTAAGAAAGATGGCAATAATGCTATCCAAATTGAGAGCTTGTGTAAAGGCACATACAAGGTTGCTTCCTGTGGGGTTAACCTTAAATAACTTCCAAACTGCCTAAAGCTCCTAATGGCCATAGTGATTATGTTGCAGTTATTTCATGTCATTCCATATGAACTGAGTGAAGAGATAGCTTTCAGAATGTATAAAGCAAACTTACTTGGCAGAGAAGTCAGGCAACCACTATTGTGAAAGCTCAAAGTCAGAGTCTCACTTTCAAAATTTGCTGTTTTGGGGAAGAAGGAATGATAATCTGCCCACACTGCAGAATTGTTTCCAAGACAAGAGACATTTAAGCAGTAGACAGGTTTTTTGTTTTTGTTTTTGTTCTTTTTTAACTTAAAGACTTGCTCTTGGGCAGCTGCCAAAGGGAGTGGGGGGTGGGGAATAAACCTTTTGTCTTTTTTCTGGATATACTATAATACAGATTTCTTAAACTGACACAAAATTCCAGTCACTGTGGGCAGTCAAAGTGAAATGATGTGTTTTTCTCCAACAAACTCCATTTTTCCTGATACATGACTTTTTTTTTATACTGTTTTCTCTGCCTAAAGCACCTTTCCTCACAATTTTACACACCCAAAAGCATATCTGATCCTTAATGTTCATATTAATGCCATCTTATCCCTGGTTTTCTTTATTCCATTTTCCTTAGGTGATTTTTTCCAGAACCTACTTATATTTTTACTGTGAAAAATACACATTTCCTCACTCTCCAAGATCATATGCTTCACATAAATGATGGCCCAGGCATTCCTCTAACCTCCCCCAGTGCCCTGTAGCTCAGATGGTAAAGAATCTGCCTGTAATGCAGAAGACCCAGGTTCGATTCCTGGGTTGGCCCTAGAGAAGAAAATGGCAACCCACTCCAGTATTCTTGCCTGGAAAATCACATAGACAGAGGATCCTCATGGGCCATGGGATCATAAAGAGTCCAACAAGACTAAAGTAACTAAAGCACCTCCATACTTAGAACAGTGTCAGGGTAATAATAGGTACAAAACAGATATGATGAAGATGAAATAGCAAACAAATGAATGAATGGATGAATGAGTGAATAACAAAGCAGAAATCTTTAGAAAATCATTCACTGGTTTAAAAAAAAAAAAAGGTGTCTGAAAAGCACTTAAAACACTAATTGGAAATGTTAACATTCCTTGAGAATGCTTTACATTGCAAGTTGCATGAAGCCTCACTTAAACTGATGTAAAAGCAAAGGAAAAGACCCTGATTCTGGGAAAGATTAAAGGCAGAAGGAAAAGAGGTCAACAGTGGTTGAGATGGTTGGATGGCATCACCTATTCAATGGATGTGAACTTGAGCACACTCTGGAAGATGGTGAGGGACAGGACCGCTGCCCTGCTACAGTCCATGGGGTTGCAAAGAGTCGGACGTGGCTTGGCCACTGAACAGCGACGACAACAAGCAAAGGAAAGCAAGGAAGAGAATTTGCTGACATACGTAGCTTGAATAGTCTTTGAGAGATGAGGCTTCAGAGTATTTGGAGACAAGTTTTGAAATGGTATACAGAGGCCAAATTCTTTCTACTTTCCGGTTCTACTTCCTTTGCCCCCTTCAAGCTCCATGATGGCAATCTGCAGCTTGAGGGACCATATACTTATAAGCTCACTTCTGGTGGGAGAGTGCTGCAACTGTCCCCTGTGTTCCTGACAAAGCTTGAGATTCACTTTAGGCCTTTCTAATGCAATCTGCTGACATCTTTTTATCCTGGAACTTGTCTGGAGGTGTAAAACCACCAGACCTTGAGTTGACATGAAGACAGGGTTTCATTCTTCTCACATTCCACTTTCCAACTGTAGATTCAGTAACCAGAGGAGGGAATGTCTGTCTATTGAGGAGACAAATAAGAAATGCCCATCTCAGAAAATGTAACAAAACTAAATTGTAATGAGTCATACGCTGACTGACCCACTCCAGTACTCTTGCCTGGAAAATTCCATGAACAGAGGAGCCTAGCAAGCTGCAGTCCAATGGGGCTGCAAAGAGTGAGACGACTGAGTGACAGCAGGCACATACGCACTCTGACTGAACTCCATCCAAATCTGCCATAAATTAAATTGGGGACTCAGTGAAAGTTCCTTATTCTCAGTGTATTAGTTTGGGAGGGGGGCTACTTTTTCTTCTGAATAAGAAAATTCATCAGAAGAGAGAGTCATTTGCATTAGACTATAAATGGCAGAATGAGAAGATTTTCAGCCAGCATTTTCTCCAAGAGAAGAAGGGGAGGACAGAGGATAAGATGGTTGGATGTCATCACCAATTCAATACATAAGTTTGAGCAGGCTTTGGGAGTTGAAGGAGAGGGAAGCCTGGTGTGCTGCAGTCCATGGGGTCACAAAGAGTCAGACACAACTGACTGACTGAACTAAACTGAACTACCCCCATGCATCTTGCATAGGTACTCTGTATTTCTTTCATGGGTAGCATCCATTGAGTGCGATACCTATCTTTAGGATATGATTAATATTACTGTTAGTTTCTCTCAAAAAGAGACCCATGACAGGCATTAATCAGATTGATAACAATGCCTAGAATAGGAGTAGATGCTCACATTTATCAGGATGTAATCTGAGGCTAAAAATCCTCTAAAGTACTATCTGTTTCTTGCTATTATTCGTAGTTTCCTAGTTTCTCATTTGATTTTGACTTTCAATTTAGTCTCAAATTTATATTTTTGGTAGAACCAGGCTTTCTTTTGACTTGAAGCTAGGAATTATTCTCAGATTTTTATGAATTTTTTAAAAAAATCACTTCCTATTACTTTTAGCAGGCAACACAACTTGGTATTTGAGTAGAGACCTTGGAGTCAGACAAATATGATTTCTTTTCCCAGATCCGACCCTTAATTAAACATGGTACAATTTGGTTCCCTGACCTATAAAATCTCAATAAAGTCAGAGTTATTGTGAAGACCAAATAAAGTACATATAAAGTACTGAGCTTCAGTTCAATTCAGTTCAGTCACTCACCGTGTCCGACTCTTTGCGACCCCATGAATTGCAGCATGCCAGGCCTCCCTGTCCATCACCAACTCCTGGAGTTTACTTAAACTCATGTCCATCGAGTCGGTGATGCCATCCAACCATCTCATCCATGTCGTCCGCTTCTCCTCCTGCCCCCAATTCCTCCTAGCATCAGGGTCTTTTCCAATGAGTCAACTCTTCGCATGAGGTGGCCAAAGTATTGGAGTTTCAGCTTCAGTATCAGTCCTTCCAATGAAAACCCAGGACTGATCTCTTTTAGGATGGACTGGTTGGATCTCCTTGCAGTCTAAGGAACTCTCAAGAGTCTTCTCCAATACCACAGTTCAAAAGCATCAATTTTTTTGGTGCTAAGCTTTCCTCACAGTCCAACTCTCACATCCATACATAACAACTGGAAAAACCATAGCCTTGACTAGACGGACCATTGTTGGAAAAGTAAGGTCTCTGCTTTTTAATATGCTATCTTTTTAATATGCTATGGTTATAACTTTCCTTCCAAGAAGTAAGCAGCTTTTAATTTCATGGCTGGATTCACCATCTGCAGTGATTTTGGAGCCCCAAAAAGTAAAGTCTGACACTGTTTCCTCATCTCTTTCCCATGAAATGATGGGACCAGATGCCGTAATCTTAGTTTTCTGAATGTTGAGCTTTAAGCCAATTTTTTCACTCCTCTTTCACTTTCATCAAGAGGCTCTTTAGTTCCTCTTCACTTTCTGCCATAAGGGTGGTGTCATCTGCATATCTGAGGTTATTGATATTATTTCTCCTGGCAATCTTAATTCCAGCTTGTGCTTCTTCCAGCCCAGTGCTTCTCATGATGTACTCTGCATATAAGTTAAATAAGCAGGGTGACAATATACAACCTTGACATACTCCTTTTCCTGTTCAGAACCAGTCTGTTGGTCCATGTCCCATTCTAACTGTTGCTTCCTGACCTGCATACAGGTTTCTCAAGAGGCAGACCATGTGGTCTGGTATTCCCATCTCTTGAAGAATTTTCCACAGTTTATTGTGATCCACACAGTCAAAGGCTTTGGCATAGTCAATAAAGCAGAAATAGATGTTTTACTGAGCTTAGTACAAAGTAAATATCATTTATTATGGGCATCATAATTATTTATATTATCTGTTAGTTGAACACCATATTATGAAGAATGATATCTAATAACTGACTCTTTTTACAGACATTCATGTTCAATTTAATACTTGGTAAATTTAGATTATAATAAAGATGATATATTCAGGAATTATTTCTAAGTGTAACAGCAAAATATTAAAGGAATTTCTTCAGACAAGGTGTGTTTTAGCAATATCTTTGTGGTTGTATGAAATGATGGATTCTGGGGAACAACAAAGGCAAGAATGAAGATATGAGGCTCAATTAGTTTGTTACTAATATATCACAGTGGAAAAAATTGTCATCTATCCTGTGAGTTTTCCTCTATTTCTTTGCACTGATCACTGAGGAAGGCTTTCTTATCTCTCCTTGCTATTCTTTGCAACTCTGCATTCAAATGGGTATATCCTTCTTTTTCTCCTTTGCTTTTAGCTTCTTTTCTTTTCTCAGCTATTTGTAAGGCCTCCTCAGACAACCATTCTGCCTTTTTGCATTTCTTTTTCTTGGGGATGGTCTTGATCATTGCCCCCCATACAATGTCAAGAATTTCCATCCATAATTATTCAGGTGCTCTATCAGATCTAATCCCTTGAATCTAGTTATCACTTCCACTGTATAATCGTAAGTGATTTGATTTAGGTCTTACCTGAATGGTCTAGTGGTTTTCCCTACTTTCTTCAATTTAAGTCTGAATTTTGCAATGAGGAGTTCATGACCAGTCAGCTCATGGTCTTATTTTTGCTGACTGTATACAGCTTTTCTTTTTCTAGCTGCAAAGAATATAATCAATCTGATTTTGGTATTGACCATCTGGTGATGTCCATGTATATAGTCTTCTCTTGTGTTGTTGGAAGAGGATGTTGCTATGACTGGTGCATTCTCTTGGCAAAACTCTATTAGCTTTTGCCCTGCTTCATTTGTACTCCAACAGCAAATTTGCCTGTTACTCCAGGTATTTATTGACTTCCTACTTTTGCATTCCATTTCCCTATAATGAAAAAGACATCTTTTTGGGGTGTTAGTTCTAGAGGTTCTTGTAGGTCTTCATAGAACCATTCAGCTTCAGCTTCTTCAGCATTACTGGTCAGGGCATAGACTTGGATTACTGTGATATTGAATGGTTTGCCTTGGAAATTAACAGAGTTCATTCTGTCCTTTTTGAGACTGCATCCAAGTACTGCATTTTGAACTCCTTTGTTGACTACGATGTCTATTCCATTTCTTCTAAGGGATTCTAACCCACAGCAGTAGATATAATGGTCATCTGAGTTAAATTCACCCATTCCCATCCATTTTAGTTCACTGATTCATAAAATGTTGATGTTTATTCTTGCCATCTCCTGTTTGACGACTTCCAATTTGCCTTGATTCATGGACCTAACATTCCAGGTTCCTGTGCAATATTCTTTACAATATCAGGCTTTACTTCCATCACCAGTCACATCCACAACTGGGCATTGTTTTTGCTTTGACTCCGTCTCTTCATTCTTTCTAGAGTTATTTCTCCACAATTCTCCAGCAGCATATTAGGCACCTACCATCCTGGGGAGTTCATCTTTCAGTGTCCCATCTTTTTGCCTTTTCACACCGTTCATGGGGTTCTCAAGGCAAGAATACTGAAGTGGTTGGCCATTCCCTTCTCCAGTGGACCACATTTTGTCAGAAATCTCAACCATGACCTGTCTGTCTTGGGTAGCCCTACATGGCATGGCTCATAGTTTCATTGACTTAGACAAGGAGGTGGTCCATGTGATCAGTTTGATTAGTTTTCTGTGATTGTGATTTTCATTCTGTCTGCCCTCTGATGGATAAGGATAAGAGGCTTATGGGAACTTCCTGATCATGAGACTGGCTGTGGGGGAAGCTGGGTGTTGCTCTTATGTGCAGGGCCATGCTCAGTAAATCTTTAACCCAATTCTCCGTTGATGGTCAGGGCCGTGTTCCCTCCCTGTTGTAGTGAAGACAATGGTGACCTCCTTCATAAGGTCCTGTGTGTGCACTGCCACACTCAGTGCCCCCGCCCTCAGCAGGCCACTGCCGACCCACGCCTCTGCCAGAGACTCCTGGACCCTCACAGGCGAGTCTGGGTCAGTCTTGTATGGGGCACTGCTCCTTTCTCCTGGGTCCTGGTGCACACAAGGTTTTGTTTGTGCTCTCCAAGAGTCTGTTTCCCAAATCCTGTGTAAGTTCTGGTGGCTCTATGGTGGGGTTAATGGCACCCTCCTCCAAGAGGGTTATGCCATACCCAGGTCTGCTGCACTCAGAGCCCCTCCCTCTGCAGCAGGTGACTGCTGACCCACACCTCTGCAGGAGGCACTCTAACACTCAAAGGCAGTTTTGGCTCCGTCTGTAGGGTTTTCTGGTACACACAAGGTTTCTTTTGTGCCCTCTGAGCATCTCTGGAGGGTATGGGGTTTGATTCTAAACATGATTTCACTCCTCCTACCATCTTGCTGAGGCTTCTTTGCCCTTGGACATGGGGTATCTTTTCTTGGAGGGACCCAACATCCTCTTGTCAACAGTTGTTCAGCAAGGAGTTGTAATTTTGGAGTTCTTGCAGGAGAAGATGAGTGCACGTCCTTCTACTCCACCATCTGCAGATGACACTACCCTTACAGAAGAAAGCAAATAAGAACTAAAGAGCCTCTTGATGAAAATGAAAGAGAGAGTGAAAAAGTTGGCTTAAAACTCAATATTCAGAAAACTAAGATCATGGCAGCCGGTCCCATCACTTCATGGCATATAGATGGGGAAACAATGGAAATAGTGAGGGACTTTATTTTTGGGGGGCTCCAAAATCACTGCCAATGGTGAAAATTATTGCTGTGAAATTAAAAGACACTTGCTCCTTGGAAGAAAAGCTATGACCAACCTAGACAGCATATTAAAAAAGCAGAGACATTACTTTGCCAACAAAGGTCCGTCTAATCAAAGCTATAGTTTTTCCAATAGTCATGTATGGATGTGAGGGTTGGACTATAAGGAAAATTGAGCACTGAAGAATTGATATTTTTGAACTGGTGTTGGAGAAGACTCTTGAGAGTCCCCTGGACTGCAATGAGATCAAACTAGTCAATAGTAAGGGAAATCAGCCCTGAAAATTCTTTGGAAGGACTGATGCTGAAGCTGACACTACAATACTTTGGCTATCTGATGTGAATAACTGACTCATTGAAAAAGACCCTGATGCTGCAAAAGATTGAAGTCGGGGGAAGAAGGGGATGACAGAAGATGAGATTGTTGGATGGCATCACCAACTCAATGGACATGAGTTTGAGTAAGTTCCAGGAGTTGGTGATGGACAGGGAAGCCTGGTGTGCTGCTGTCCATGGGGTTGCAAAGAATCGAATATAGCTGAGTGACTGAAATGTACTGATCCTGTGAATTACAGGGATTTAGATGCATATGCCATGATAAGAAAGAATTTAGTGATGAATTGAAAGAGAGAAAGGAATCTAAAAGTCCACCAGTTTTCCTATTTGAGCAAGAGCATGGAAAATCATATCATCCACTGAGATAGAATAAGTAGAGGAAGTGAGGTCCTTATATTCATCCTTCTCTCTCCAATCCATCAACCTCAATGCTATCAAAGTGATCTTTCTAAAACAATTCTGATGATGAAAGCCTCTGCATAGAAAATTCAATGGATAATCATTACCCAGATAACAACGCGTAAACCCTACATTCAAGTATAATTTGTTTGCAGATCATCTTTTATCCTTCTTCCTCTTTCCCTAACCACAGTCTCTGAACATGTGTGTGTGAGTGAGTGAGACATTTATCCTATAATTAAATTTTCTAGCCCCTTCTCCAACTGGCAATATTCTTTTTTCATCTAGGTAAATTGATATCACTTACATACATGATTCCCACTCTCCTCCATGCCAAATTAACTACATCTCATCCTTTGGCCCCCATTGCAGCCATCATTTTATATATATATAAAATATGTTGTTGCACCACCAAAATGTGCTTACAAGTCTTCTTGCCAGTACACTGTGTATACCCACATGGATGACATGAGCTTTCTCTTGTACTATACCTTCCACCATAAAGTAGGTGCTCAAAAAATGTTTAGTGAGTAAAATAAACATGGGGACAGGTGTGTCAGCATATGGATACATGTAGAGTTGGACACTCTCTGCTCCAACTCTACACTTAGTTTTCTTTGTACAGGAATCTGTGGTGATGATGACCAAATACAACAGGACTTCCTATGGATAGAAGTTATAAAGACTTTTTCTCACCTCAGTTTGCACAGTATTAACAGTATCCACTATGGTTATACTATAGCCTTCCTATTTACTGAATGACAATTTATTTGAAATATCAAATATTTTTAATGGATCATTTTAAATCTGATTTGTAACATTGTCTACACTGTGACAATATGCAGACTTATACATCTGAAAACTATTCAAATTTTCACGAAAATTTTACACACACATTACAACTGAAATTTCTTTTGTCATGGACAAAACTTGGTGACATCATCGGAGTAGTTTTGAAAGTAATCTTGGTTAAAGTTATGCTTTATGCAGGTCAATGTATACAATAAATGTACAAGGTGTATTTAATATATTGATATTTTTAAATACTGTTAGAATAAATTTTATATTGAGGCTTTTACAGGACTCTTGTTTACTGTTAAATACCTTGGTGATAAATGATCATCAAAAAATCTGATGATCAGCTATTGAATTTGAAAGCAGTCATTATATTCCAGCCTATATGTCCTCCTCATTGCCTTGAGAGAGAATAATAATGCGTATTTTGTGATTCTTATGAAATTATAATTGCTAAATATAGTTGAAATAATTAATCTTCCAAAATATAAAGAAATATATTTTAAAGATCTAAAGCCTCCTTAAGAAACAGGGAAAAGACAGCTGACCCTTAAGCAACGTGGGTTTGAACTGTGCAGGTCAACTTATAAGCAGATCTTTTTTTCAGTAGTATTTAAAGCGCTACACAATCTGCTGATATGAAACCACAAATACAGAGGGTTGACTACTGGACTTGAGTACTCATGGAGTTTGGTATCTAAAGTAGGTCCTGGAACTAAACCCCAAGAGACAACAAGGGATGACTACATATACAGTTATAAATGTAAAGGCAGAGAAGTGCATGAGCTACCTCTCCACATTTGTTAGGTGGCACTAGTGGTAAAGAACCCACCTGTGAATGCAGGAGACAGGTATGGATTCCATCTCTGGGTTGGGAAGATCCACTGGAGAAGGGGTGGCCATGGTCTCCAGTATCCTTGCCTGGAGAATCCCTTGGACAGAGGAGCTGGGTTGGCTATAGTCCACTGGGTCGCAGAGTTGGACATGACTGAGGCGACTTAGCACACACATATAAGAGCAAATATTTTCAAAGAAAGTAGTGGTTTTTAGATTTTAAAAATTCAATTTATGTGCAAATTTTACTAGTGAATACAAATGCCTAGAATGATATTTTTTACTAATAATGTTTTATTAATATTGCACTTGTTTTAATTCATGGGAAATATTATAATTGTATATAGATATCAGTAAGATAATTAAAATATTTCAAATAAATTCAATTATTTTCTGTGATTCTGCACTTCTCCAATACTAGTAAAATGAGCTGAAATTCTTTAAAACTGCTAGCACTGCCTTTTTGTCAAACTTACATGTTATGAACTTCCAATTTTTTAGTGGCACACTGCTTTCATACCCTACCTTAGCCGGAATTATCAACTATTTTCATAGATGCATATTTAGATATACACAAATTTTACCATACTTTTGAATACTTGTTCTTTCTGACTTCAGTAAAAATTTTTTATTTTAATTTGTTTTTTCTTTTTTCTTTCTGAAATGCATATTTTACTGACTTTTTAATGAAATTTTGGGAGAGGAATATTTTTATATTGTTTTGGTTAATTTGAAAAATGAAATTTAGGATTAAATAAATGAGAATGTTCCAACATGTACATAATGGCTACCTTATTAAAATAATGATCACTTGCTAATATCAGTTGACTTCTTCATGTGCATACTTATTCTTTGATTCCATATTGCCCAAACAATTAATGTTATTCACCTTTAAAATATATGACTCCCTTTCCTCTTCCTTTTCTATTGAAGAAGCAGAATAATACCGTAGTAAGGGTGTCTCATTCAGGGATAATTTGGAGGGATCTAGCTTGTTAGGCTGACTGAGGAAAATAGTAGAGACTGATGCTATTTATAAAGTGAGTCTCTACTAGTGTCAGTTACTGAATAATTCATAAAATAAAAAATACTGCCCATCAACAAGTCCATTGTACTTTTTCAGAGTCAATTTTCTAAACATTTCCTGGAGCCTTCTCTTACCTGGGACAACAATGGTACCAGCACTAATCAGTATGCAATTATGGATGCTACATGTTAAGAAGGTCTTGAGCTGACTTCCTGGTTACACTAGTGTCAGCTAAAATAGCCTTCTTCATTCTAAGAAAACTAAAGGGTCTTCTTCTTCCCCAGAAGCTGTCTAATTATGTAAAGAAAAGTGATTAACTGATTATGATGAATAAATTAATCTCCAAGGAGATGCAAAAATTCAGACATTTCTAATTAGTATAATTTTCATGGGACAACTAGAAAAATTCTCTGTTCTTATTAGCAATGATTAACAGAACAATAAGTAATTTTTGGCAGCTCCCTACAAAATTATCAGAAACACCCTGAGGACGCAGATGAAATAATTGTAAATTCATAGAAAAGTTGTTTAAAAACTAACTACAAGTAACAGCCATAACAGAGAACTCTGTTTCTACTTAGAAGAATTCTCATCTTCTCTTGTTAAGCGTTCCATCATCATCCTCCTCCTCTTCCTCATCACAACACATGCCACTGAATATCTGCTATTTGCTTGCCTGATTCTATACATTTAATATGACGAATTAAGTTTATTCCAAACAGCAGCCCAGTGAGGTCAATGTTGTTGCTTCCAACTTAATGACCATGCAAGATGGAAACCTTATTTTGCTTAGTACTGATTAACATCCAATTTCACTAGAAAAGTTTAAATTTTATCATTGATATTTAAATTGCTTTAAAATGTTCATTTGAATATTAAGATAACCATGTTCAATTTATTTAACATAAGCTGAGCTAGGAAATCTGAAAATACATAAAAGAATCATAAGATAGGTGTGATAATATTCACTATGCCTTGTGTCTAGACACAACACACTTTTGCCACAGGTTTGAAACAATAGTTCATTGATTTTTATTTTGATCAACAAATCAGACTGAAAAAAATGAGGGCTAGAGCAATTAGAATTAAAATATTAAAATGTTTTATGAGATTTAAAGCAGAAATATATAGGCATAATTAATTCACAATAGAATTGAAAATTCTATAAAACAGAACATGTGATCAGGGAAAAGGATTCTAAACTTTTGAACCAAATATGATTGAAGAAATCATCATGAGAATAACAGGGAAATAACGTAAGACACATAAAACATTTCAATAAGCAATCTGTCTTATCCCAGTATAAAATTCCTGTGTCAAAATGACTACATTTTCACTTGGTCACACACTACAATTACATGGTCACTTAGGGAAGATTGGAGCTCTTGTTTTGTTTCCTTTCATCTATCCATCAAAAGTTAAAATGCAATTTTCTTAATGAAAGAAATATTCTTTCTCAATGAAAAGTTGTCTTTGATATTCATATAGATTTCTAAATCTTAAATGGCTGCCAGAATTTATATTCAAATATTGTGTACTATAGACTTTCACAAAAATAAATTTACCAATAAAGAAAATGTATACATGTACCACATCTAATTTTATCCACTCATCTGTTGATGGACATTTGAGTTGTTTCCATACCTTGGCTATTGTGAGTAAAGTTGTAATAAAAATTGCATTGAAGTTCAGATATCTCATTAAATTCTAGCTTTCATTCCCTTTGGGTATATATATAGAAGAGGAATTGCTGGATTCGTAAATCTATTTCAATTTTTTGAGTAATTTTTATATTGCTTTCCCCAGTGGTTGAACAAGTTCATATTTCCACCAACAATGTAAAAAGATTCCCTTTTCACAACTATGCCAGCACTTGTTGCCTGTGTTTTTTTATTTTTAATTTTTATCAGAGTATAGTTGACTTACAATGTTGTGTTAGTTTCAGGGGTACAGGAAAGTAAATCAGTTATACATATACATATATCTATTCATTTTTTAGATTCTTTCCCCATATAGGCCATTACAGAGTATTGAGTAGAGTTCCTTGTGCCATTGTAATGAGAAAGGAGGATATATTGTTGTATCTATATTGCAACATATATAGATGGACCTCAAACACACTATGATAACAGAAATAAGTCAGAGAGAGAAAGACAGATACTATGTGTTATCTCTTGCTTGTGGAATCCAAAAAAGTCAATTGTGTAAAAAACAGAGAGTAAAATAATGGTTACCGTGGGAGTGGGAGACGGTGACAGCGTTTAAGGTTACAAACCTGCAACAAGTAGAGATCTAATGCACATACATATTTAATTCACAGTAAAATGAATGTAGACAATAATATTGTACTATAATAATGGAATGTGATAAATACTGTAACACTGGGAATCATATTACAGTAAATAAATATAGTGAAGTAACATACTGCACATCTTAAACTTTAACAACATTACATGTCAAATTTATTCAATAAAAATTAGAATTAATTGATTGATGATACTCCTGGAAAACAATTTTGCATCAAAATGTTAGAAAAAGGCCTTATTAACAGAAGAAGGCATTTTTTGAAAAGAAAAAGAGGTGATATTATAACATATTACATGTCATACATACAAGCAATAAATGCATATTTATATGAATAGAAAAAAGATGTGAATAAATAAAATTGTCAGAATATTTAAAATTTGCCATGACTGCATATGAACATTAAATGTGTAAAAATATAAAACATCAGAAATGGATAGTGATAGTATTAAAACAGCAATCATTTAGTGAGGAGAAAAAGGAAAAGTATCTTCTATGAACGTGACCTTTGTCACAGATTATTAAATACTTAAAGAATAAGTAGCAGAAAACCCAAAACAAATGTATTGTGTCATATCTATTGGAGATCGATTAGGAAGAATCATGAAGCGTATCTAAAAATGTAAGATGGTAGGGGAAAGAAGCAAATTTATGACACGTGCATACAACAAGCATAATAAATTTCAACCCCCTCCAGAGGTTTTTATTATCACTCAGAATAATGCCTGGAGCCTTAAAATAACAACGTATCCTCTCATAATTTTGTCCCCACTCTTCCCCTTATTGTCTAAACTCCCACCCTGCTGGTATCCCTTTTTTTCCTTTGATACTCCAGCCACATTCACTTCTCAGGTCCTCCTTAGCTGCACTTGCCTGTACCTGGATCACCAGTTTCGAACATGGCCTAGGTCACTAGTTCCCTTTGCTAGAGTTTGGTCTGAGATCAACTGTTCAGCTGCACCTGCAGTGCCAACTAAAAAGGTGATCTCCAAAGAAATAAAGGTAGCCAAAAATACATGAAAAAATGATAACCAATCATCAGGGAAATGAAAATCAAAATAGTGAGATAGCACCTCACATTTCTTAGAATGACTATTATTAAAAAAAAAAAAGAAATAACAAGTATCAGGGAGGATGTGGAGAAGAGAAAACACTTGTGCACTGTTGGTGAGAATGCAACTTGGTGCAGTCACTATGGAAAACATCATGAAGTTTGCTCATAAAATTAAAAACAGAAACACCATAGGATCCAGCATTCTACTTTTGAGTATTTCTCCAAAAAAACAAAAACTACTATCTTGAAAAAATATATGCATCCCTATATTCATTGAAGCATAATTTATAACAGCCAAGATGTGGAAGCAAGCTAAGTGCCTACTGATAAAGAATACATGGCATAGAAATATGTATATGCATGCACACGTGCTCAGTCGCTTCAGCTGTGTCTGACTCTTTGTGACCCTATAGACTGCAGCCTGTCAGCCTCCTCTGTCCATGGGATCCTTCAAGGGAAGAATACTGGAGTGGGGTGCCATGCCCTCCTCCAGGGGATCTTCCTGACCCAAGGATCAAACCTGAGTCTCTGGCATTGCAGGCAGATTCTTTACCACTGAGCCACTAGGGAAGCCTCTATATATATATAAAAGAATGAAATCTTATCATTTGTGACAACATGGATGGATAATGCCCTCAAGGCAAAATGAGTGAAATAAGTCAGACAGAGAAAGACAAATACTACATGGTCTCTCTTTTACATGAAGTCTAGAAAAACTTTAAGAAAAAAAAAAATAAGAAACAAGTTGTGAGCCAGATTTAATCAAAGGGTTATAGTTTGCTGATCTCTGGTTTAGACAACTATACAGTAATAAGCTTAACATTCATGTTTTCCAAGTGGTCTGTGCTAGGATTTGTTCTTTGAACTTTGCATTTTATCATGCAAAAGACCCTCTTATTTAGGAACAAGCATCATACCCTCTGCCCATTTTTGCAAGTGAGAAAACTGAAAGCTAGAGTAATTAAGTATCTTCCCACAGGTCCTATAAAAAGAGGAAGAATCTGTTTTCAGAACTGGTCAGCCTGATTCCAGGGCCCATTTTCCAACCCAAATTCTGCACAACTTCATATTGTATATGCCATTAAACATTTCTTAAAATGGAATATTGTAAGACAGATAAGATGTAGTTCTAATAAACTGCCCTCAACTCTCTGAAATAGAAACTTTAAAATACAATTAATCTGTACATTTCTTTAATTTTTTTAAGTATATACTCTTCCCTCCTCTCAAATTTGCTAAAAAAATTTACAGGGTTAACTCTGTGCTCTGAAGCAGATGTTGCAATACATAAATACATAAAATTTGATTTTCCTATGGGCTTTTATTTCACTTTTTTCCTAATCAAATGAAGTTTTCAGGGACATGAGTAATACAACTATTAACCTTTTTCCTTCTGCTTGAGCGACAAAAAATTCATCATTTAAAATGAGGGCAAATAGAGCATTTCAGTCAAGTACAGAATTCTCTTAGGAATACTCTCACTTAAAAGAGAGAAGTTTTCTAACTGAGGTAGTGAAGATCATGTCACATTTAGAAATAACATCACGCCTGAAGAGTCAGGTTACTCAGCAAATACAGGTCTGTTTGGTGTCTCTGAACAGTTTCCTTTGCCAATAATGATTTGAGGAAATCAAAATGAAACAGCTGAATTTCACTTGTGAAGAGGGCTCATGGAAATGTACTTTTGGATGGATGTTAAATTCTGAAAGCCTTGGGACATTATCTTTTAAATGATGTCCATGCTTCACTTCTTGACTATGATTTGTAGGTGTCTGAATTAATTAAAAAAACTGCAGTCTAGCTGGCTTCTCTAACATCAGAACTCCTAATGGCGCAGTCCATAATTTATGCAACCAAAAACATATACAATTTTGTCAAATTAGAATTTACCTTAGTTCTAGACATCTACTGTGTAACAATATGTGTATATACACAACACTGTAGTGCACACTTAAAAATGTGTTAATGGTATCGATTTCATTTTATGTATTCTTTAACATGACTTTAAAGAAAGAATTCACTGAATTGAAAAAAGAGATGATAGCAATACTTATGATCCTTATAAGTTGTTATTTCTGAGGGAATGATGACAATCACTTTACTTAAGAGACATTTTTGTTCCTGGATAAAATCATCATCTTAGTCTGTCTAAAGGGTCATTGCATCAGAGAAGTAAATCAAATACTCAATTTATAATCTTGATCAAAAAAAGAAAAAAGAAAGAGTACTTCTTCCTAACATTACAAACCCATCTCCCTACACTGTTTAAAAAGTATCCAGAGTTATACATGAATGCTTATTTCTCCTCACCTTTTATCATCCTTAAAGCAGATACTGCTGTTTGATATGACACAGAACTATGAATGAATACACAACACAATTAATAATAAAATACTTGATTATCTTAGTGTTTAGAGTGTATGTTGAGCTCGTAAGTCTTAATGTGTGAATGTGGTCTTGTAGCTGTATTAATGTCTTGCATTAAAAAAAAAAAGACCAAAGTATGTATATCATTTGCAGTCGTACATCACAAAGTGATATATTCAGAAAAGAAAATTGTGTTTTGTATATTTAAATAAAATTCCAAAAACTTAATGAAATTGTTCTTTATTCAAACCTGAGGCCATTGCCTCTTGGAGAGCTTCTGAGTTTGGGGGGGCAAGATTGTCAAATGAACTCATTCTGATCAGAATTGTAATGGCACTAAATGAATGCATGGTGATGACTGCTTAAAATATACCTTTTTGTGTAATAGCACTAATTATCAGCCACCCTTTACAATGAGCAGATAATCACTATTAATTTCTTTGGCATTCACTATAGTTACATTAATCATGATGAGCTCATTTGACTCTAATGTGAATATAATGTGTGATGCCATAAGAATTCCACCATAATTTAGTAGCAAATAATGTCCACTGACTGTGAATCACCATGAGCTTCCCTCATTGAAGACAAAGGCCTACATAGCTATCTCCCAGATGTGAATTGCTATCCCTTCTTTCTTGAAAATGTGAAATGTCTATTGATACATTAAAAAAAGAAAAAAAAAAAACTCTGAGGGAAAGCTTACATCAAGCTAAAATATTAAGTTTTCAAGAAAATGATCATTAATATTTTGCATATGTTAGATGATGTTGATGACGAAGGATGAGAAATGTCCCAACAGTTTCAAGCATTTTTGCCAGGAAAATGGTTAAAAGTGAGAAGTCTAGACATCAATTTTCCAATTAAGTTGCTAGCTCTGTGATTTTGGTAATTGACAATCTCTGTAAGCATTAAATTTCTTACCTTTAAAATGAAGATGAGTTCAGTGCCCACTTTATGTGTTTTGAGAGATTTACACATGTTAAGCACAATACTCAAAACTTAATAAATGTTCACTATTGATATTATTGACATCAATAAATAATAAACTTAAAATATGAGATCTATAAAGCCATTATTTAGAATATGTGATGGTTCCATTTTTTAAGAATAGGACTGTTAAATAAGTCAACTTTAGTCAACAATAATTTTTATTTTCATTTTATTTTTACCATAGATGGTTATACTTGACTCTGCAGTAGGTCAAACTAGGTTATTAGTCACAAGCAACATTTCTCCTCTTCTCCATTACAGCGTTTCCTATGTATGTCCATCTGCTGCTCACTTCAATGAGCTATTCTGTTTTTTTTCCTCTTTTCAACAACCTTACCTTCTCAAGTTAATCGAAGAAATGCTTCTTCCTGGAAGCTCCGTGTTTAAAACATTTTGTTATGTCAAGCTAAGTAATGTCATTTTTAACAGAAGAACATTGTTTGTCCAAGGAATTCAAAATACCTCTTTGCAAACTGACAGGTTCTCCTGTTTGCTGACTGGCTGAATTTAAATTGGCTTGTTTGGCACCTACCTTCCCCACTAAGACTTCTTCCTATGCTGGGTGCTGCTTCAGACAACACTTTCCTACATATGCATGTGATTAAACAACTGCCACTAGGCTTTAATTATGTTTCCTTTACTTGTATATATATGTTTTCATTATTGTTGTGCTGTGCCCAGTCATGTCTGACTCTTTGCAACCCCATGGACTGTAGCCTGCCAGGCTCCTCAGTGCATGGAATTTTCCAGGCAAGAACACTGCAGTGGGTTGCCATTTCCTATTCTATGGGATGTTCCGGACTCAGGGATAAAACCCACATCTCTTGTGCCCCTGCATTGGTAGGCAGATTCTTTACCACTGCAACACCTGGGAAGCCTATAATATTTCAGATTATAAAGTTTCTTTTTTCCTAGGACCTATCTGAAATCTTACATTCTATGGAGAAAGTAACACCTAGACACATCCTTCATCTGTTTTCTTATTTGTTAGATAAAATTATTGCTGTATCACATGACATCATGGTTATTTATCCTCTAACATTTACTGTTATCTGTAAATTTGGGAGAAAATTCACTTAAAGTTGAGTATGATTTTTTTTCCCAATTAAATGGTCTTGATTGAGGGTTTTTTTTCCCCTCTCTTTTTGCACACATAATAATCTATTCCATCACTTTAGCCTTCAATGAAGTCACTCAAAATTACTGTAAAAACAAAATAAATCATATTTTAGAATGAAAAATACCATATACAATGAGCACTAATGAAAATACATCTTGGAAATAGGAAATAAGATTAGAGGTGATATATTATTATCAGCCACAAGGGATTCTTCAGGAAGCCAGGAAAAACACACACACAGAACTCTTCTGGTTTTGTCATCATACTGTATTTCCATTTACTAACGAATTCAGAAATAATTGTCACCTTAGGGCTCTAAGAGTAGAAAAATTAGGAGGGTAACCTATTAGAGGGTAACCTGCAGTTTGCATATTTTGTTTCTGAAAAGAAAGCCCAGAGTCAAAGAAACCCTCATGAGTTCTTTGGACTTCTATAGTGCAATTAAAAAAAAAAACTCTAGGGTTCTAAGAGCACTAGTTTAGTTTTAACCTTCAGTACATGAACCATATCTCTGTTCAATTACCAAAATCTGGTCACCTACTTAGCTACATAAGCACATAAATCTTCTTACATAACTGGACATCTAATATAACCACACCAGTTCTATTTGCTCAGAATAGGGAGCTCTTTATATCTTAGGGTGATGACTCAACCACTAAGTAGAAACAAAGGTAAGTTACAAATGTGGAGTCACATTGACTAACATTATTGATAAGTTGAAGGGCTAAATAAAAGCTGGTTTAAAAGAGTTGGGGGCAGGTATTTGTGGTATGAAACTCAGAGATTTGTGGCTTCAGAGCTTTAAAGTGATTTTTATCTGTATGAAATTACTGAAGTGGTAATTGATTTCATGCAATTTAGCAGTTATTTCAAGATTGTGGGAAACTTAGCAAACATATGTGATTGTTATGAAAAAAGACACCAGGCCAGGGTATCTTTTTCTGTCCCAAGTCTTTAACACAATTTTAGAATATTTAATAGTAGACAAAATTTGTCATTTTGAACATGGCCAGCCATACTCTTGTCTGTAATACAAGCTAACTAGAATATAATCTTCAGATCACAGTGGCAAGGATGTCCCTTCTGTTTTCGTTTCTTGATATACCCTGAGAAACAGGACAATGCCTTTAACATATCAAGTGCTCAATAAATCTATGCTGATTGCAAAAAAGCTTGTCTCTGAGAGATTGTGTGGTAGATCTCTTTCCTTAGCCTGAAACTAGCTTAATATTTATTTCCTTATAAAAAGTGATCTGGTTCTTCTAACTAGAGAATGTAAAAAGTAAGTTTCCATTTCTTTTCTCTGCTTCTATAGAGACTAGGAAAAGTTACTCTGTACTGTGTGTTACTTAAACTATAATGAGCTCAATAAAGCATAGTCTGTTTTGCTATTGCTGGTATTAGTCTGGAAATAAGCAGTAATTTTTCTCATGATAAATGTTTCCATTTAGGTGGGATTATTCCATAGATTAAGGTGAATTATTTTCTTGGCAATTAAGAATTTTCCCACTATTCTAATTTGTTCATATTTGTATTTGCATTAATATAATACAAAACATTCAAAAACTAAGATCATGGCATCTGGTCCCATCACTTCATGGTAAATAGATGGGGAAACAATGGAAACAGTGACAGACTTTATTTTTTTGGGTTCCAAAATCACTGCAGAAGGTGACTGCAGCCATGAAATGAAAAGACGTTTGCTCCTTGGTAAAAAAGCTATGACCAACTTAGACAGCATATTAAAAAGCATAGGCATTACTTTGCCAACAAAGTTCCATCTAGTCAAAGTTACAGTTTTCCAGTAGTCATGTATAGAGGTGACAGTTTGGAACATAAAGAAAGCTGAATACCAAAGAACTGATGCTTTTGAACTGTGGTGTTCAGAAGACTCTTCAGAGTCCCTTGGACTGCAAGAGATAAAATCAGTCAAACCTAAAGGAAATCAGTTCTGAATATTCATTGGAAGGACTGATGCTGAACACCTGATGCAAAGAACTGACTCATTGGGAAAGACCCTGATCCTGGGAAAGATTGAAGGCAGGAGGAGTAGGGAACAAGAGGATGAGATGGTTGGATGGCATCACCTACTCAATGGACATGAGTTTGAGCATGCTCCGGGAATTGGTTATGGGCAGGGAAGCCTGGCGTGCTGCAATACATGGGATCTCAAAGAATCGGACATAACTGAGCGACTGAACAATACCAAAACAAAATAAATATTCAAAGTAAATAAATTTCTTATTTTCACTTTAACTTCTGAAAATACCAAATTTAAAGAATGTAGATGTTTGTATCTCTACTAGTATACTGAATTGTTTTTTCACAAATATCTTTCAGGCTTTGAAATTTCATCAAAACAACATTGCAAAGAAACAGTTAAACTTCTAAATTCTAAGCATGTAAATAATTTCGTGAACACAGAATGGTCGTGTGAAGCACATTTGCTAAATAGAAAAAGATGGTCTTTGTTTTTTATTTTTTTCTGCCTTTTTGTGTGTTTGTTAATGGCTGACATTAGATATTACTATTTAGAAATTAGATATGCTACTACAAACATAACATTTCTAAGATAAATACCCTTCATTATTCAGTACATCCTGTCTCAATCCACCTTTAGTGTTTGCCACATGTAAAGTTTAGATCACTTAGTTTTCAATTACAAAATTTAGAGAACTCCTTTCTAAAATAAAGGAAAATATTTGACATTCTTAGATATTGTAAAAGTGGACTTTGATTGTCTACACCTTCTTCATCATAGAATTTAATTCTGTATATTGATGGTCACAAGTTTATGTAGCACCATGCTTAGGTCTGCCACAAAATTATTGTTGTTTGAAGCATCATGCATGTGATTTGCTTGAGGAGCAATATTTTTTTAACTATTGATGCACTTTTAGTCACAGAAAATGTCAAATACTTTCAAAACTGTGAGACCGGCAGGTTCATGTTCAACAAAATCTTTCAGGATTTTAATTTTCAAGTAAAGCAACAAAACTGAGATTTGTTCCTTTTTTTCCAACCTTCTGTCATTACCTTCTCAGTACCTGTGATATTTTGACACATCTTTTCTGTGATCACAAGCATTTATATATTATTTCTGAATTAATCTTTTTTATACTCAATAAAGGAAATATAGTCACTTAATTCATTAAAAAATAATACCTTGTTTCAATTGCATTTCAATTCTTGCTATTATTTTTGGCATTGTGCCATTTTATAATTGATTAATACAAACTATGAAATAATCAGATACATTTAAATATTCTGAATAAAGCAAGGTGATCTTATATCATTTTTTTTATTTTAAATCATTCAAATTCAAAGACTTCTTGAAATTCAAATTATAATATAATTGTAGGTCAAATAAAGTTAATAGATACTATTCTCCAAATTTAGTAAACAGTTTTTCTTTGTTAATAGCTATATTTTAGATGGGCTATGTATACCAATTTTATGTACTGAGTAGGTTTTTAAAGAAAGTCTATCTGACTTACAATTTCAACCCTATACAGAGTCAATGTCTTGGCATAGTATTGTCCTTTAATCATACCTTTTCTGAAGTAAGCACTTTTATTGTATTTTCCTTGAAAAATAATTTATGTTCTTATATGTTACATTGTGCACAATTCAAATAAATAAAATATCTCATTTTAAAATAGTGATTGCACCACATCATTTAGGTTTTGCTCCTTGTTTAGTTTGCTCCTTATTTGCTCCTAGCAAATAAACTTGCTAGATCACTCTTCTGTAATATTACTAAATTGATTATAACTAGATTAATGTATGTCACTTGACTACCATATTCTAAGAAATTTTATTTAAAGCCATGATTAACATTTCTGACTTTAAGAGCTCTTCTTGTCAAAATAACTTATAAATAAATATTTTATATTAAAATCACACTTTTTCAAAATTGCATAAAACTATATGCATTTATTCAAAGCTCTTAAGCTCTGATGATTGCCCTAGCTAAAAATAATGTACTCTTTATGATGCTCATTTCAGAGCTGATGGATGCCAGGATTTGTATATGAAAACGTAAAAGAATATATAACATGAAGTAAAAGAATAGAGTTTCCTGCTGAGATGAAGTGTCTTTAACACCAGGACTAGCTTGTCTTGTCTGTGCTTGGAACAATAGATACTTCCAATTCAGCCTGACATTCCTATGACAGACTTTATCTTCCATTGTCAGTTAAAATATGGGGAAGAACTTCCCTTGAAATTTCCCCAAAGTACCATATATACTGCAATTCCCAGATGTGCACTTGTTTGCAAAGCAGAACTAGAATCAGCTAGAATACTGAACTATTTGGTTATACAACAGTGACCAGGGAATTTCACAAACGTGAACTCACTTCTAAACTCTTATGTGACATTTGGACAGTGATGATTTCCCATGTCTAAGTAAGGAAACACTCTAGGTAGCTAATGTTTCCTTTAGTTTTATTCTTACCTAGTGTTTAAGAAACAATGTAAAACATTGTAACCACAATGAGTTCACTGAATATATTTTGAGCATCAGCACAGCTGGTAAAATTTTCAAGCTCTGAACATAAAACATAAAGCATGTAAAACATAAAATGTAAAACATATAAATAAAAACATAAAGCATGTTTTTATTTTATAAGCTTTATAATAAGCTTATTTTATAAGCTTTATTTTCTTTTTGCCAATATGTTAAGAAATCTGATTTCAAACATTATAGTAAGATGTTTGCATCATTCAAAAATATTTTATTTGAAATAAAATTAATTTCATAAAATCAGCAATAAGTAATATTGCTTACTTGTAATCACTAGTTTTTACTGAAAGCAAATAAAATGATATTTGCTTAATTAAGGAAATCATTTTGCAATGATTCATGTGTACAGTACAAGCTAAAACAATGATAACAAATTTAGTGAAAGGTGAACTTCATAGACTGAAGTTCTATTATAAATATGTATTATAATCTATAAGTAATACTTCTAACTTCTTATAAATTAAAATGAATTATTTATAAAATCATTTGAGTTTTGTCAGGAGTAGTTAAAATAGTTCATGATAATGCAAGCAGAGTGACTGGTTGGATTCTTCATCTTCATTACTATTTTTAAATCAAATTAAGATGAATATATAGAGAATGTATTGGATTAATAGAACTGAAAAATAACCACTTAGGTCATCAGTTCAGTTCAGTCACTCAGTTGTGTCCAACTCTTTGAGACCCAATGGACTGCACACGCCAGGCTTCCCTGTCCATCACCAACTTCTGGACCCTATCAAATTCATGTCCATCGTGTCGGTGATGCCATCCAACCATCTCATCCAACTTAGGTCATATGTTATCTTTATTTAAAAAAAAATAGAATAATTAGCAATATACTTACCCTAGTGTTACTGCATTCTGTGTCAATAAAAATCTTAATATTCAAACTGTGTAGATTTATTTTGATCTTAATTATATTCCTACATTTACTAATACCACTTAAAAATTAGATCATGGATATCATTGAGTTCTGAAGTAAATCTTCTGTTAATTTATCTCTCTGCTTCTGACACAAATAATATCAATTCTACCTGCCATATGCTCTCCACTCCTTTGATGTTGTTTCTTTACCTGAAATACTTGATTACCTCCTTGCCACTTACACAATGCTTTCTTAAAGATATGGCCACATTTTTTGTCACCCATCCATTCATTTTTTGAATATCCATTAAATGACAGATGCTTGTCGTGAGCTTCCACAGTGAACAAGACTTTCCTTTCAATAGTAACTACTCAAAGGTTCAGAACTTTCTCTGCAATATGTAATGTAGAAAAGACTTCTCTATCTTATAGAAATGCCAGAGTCTGTGAATTTTTTTTCACTGAGTTTATCCAGCTATTTATAATAACAAATATCTTCTTATGGCATATCTTGATTGATGACAAGATCACAAACACTGCTTTCATAACACTATGAAAGGACACTTATTTGAGGTGCAGTAAATATCTGTGGAATATTCTCTCTATCCAGATTTCTTTCCCCTAGGTATCTATTTTGCCTCATTTTTCACTTTATTTAGGTTTCTGCCAAAGCATCAACTAATCAGAAGAGGCTTTCAACGCCAGACTATCTAAAATAGTACTTCCCAAGGAGACCCAACCAGTCCATCCTAAATATCAGTCCTGAGTGTTCATTGGAAGGACTGAGGTTGAAGCTGAAACTCCAATACTTTGGCCACCTGATGCAAAGAGCTGACTCATTTGAAAAGATCCTGATGCTGGGAAAGATTGAAGGCAGGTGGAGAACGGGACAACATAGGATTAGGTGGTTGGACGGCATCACCGACTCAATGGACATGAGTTTGGGTAAACTCCGGGAGTTGGTGATGGACAGGGAGGCCTGGCATACTGCGGTCCATGGGGTCGCAAAGAGTCGGACACGACTAAGCGACTGAACTGAAGTGAGCTGAACTTCATTATCCTATATTTCTTTTGTTTTATTTTACTTCATTGTACATATCACCTACCTGACATATGGAATGTTTGCTAATCCTTTTCCTACCCCAACTATAAATAAGAGCAAAGATCTTAATTGTACACTTGTGCTATAATTATTACATCTCATAGTGGCTGGCACATGGTAAATTCTCAATGAACATTTGTTGAATTAATGAAAGAATAGCTTACTGTTTCTGAAGGCATTATTTTATCATATATTTGTTTGGTGTAAAACATAGGAAAAAATCAATGCCATTCTAATTTATAGAATATACTGTTTATCTTAGATAAAATATTTCAAAATTTGAAACTAGATTTTTAGATATAAGTAAATTTCATATATGTTGATTAGATCTTGAAAATATGAACTCCCTAGCTCTAACTTGAACACTGACAAGCTTCTATCCTGAGGATGGTATATATATATATATATATATATATATATATATATAATATATATATATATATATATATATTTTTTTTTAATGCCAAGAGCAAATTTAACAGTAGCTCTTGGGATGCAGAAAGTCTTAACTCTGTTCACCTGCTATATTCCCAGTGTCCTCAGAAAAAAAATAATATAGCTTATATTCACACTTCATGATAATTCTTTTGTAAATTTTCTTATTGCATCATTATTGCTGTAGTAACTCTCTTTGTTCTCTCAAACATAGATAGGTTGATGGTAGACATTATACATTTGCAGAAATTTCATATGATGCATTTAAACATGTGATGCAGATTGAGCAGATGGCATGTTTTACAGTTTCACTTAAGCTGTGAAATACTGGTTCTAGAATTTGAATACAAATTTGTCGATGCTAAGTTCATAAGTTTATATTTTTTCTAATATGTCATCATATTTCATTCATATTTAAAGTATGGTAGCATCAGAATATTTACAGTATGATCTTTTTAAATTTAGATAGTTCTAATAATGAAAATACAGCTGATTAAATATAGTTAAATGAGTTGATTCTAAGTGAATCAAAAGAAAGAAAATTCATCAAACAAAATTTTGGTAATTTAGTTAATTGGTAAAGATTATCCAAATCATCTGTCTACTGACTGTTTTTCCTTCTATTAAAGTTTTATTTCTCTTTCTGACTCTGAAGATCTTAATCCATTTTTTATTCTATCCTCTCAGTATTCATTCTGTTGCTTACTTCCATAAACCTATGGAAGTAATTTTTCTTTTGGATTTAACTAGCAGCTGACTATGGCTTTATATTATGGTTTTTCTGTCTTCATTTTGGAGACCTTGCTCAATACAAAAATGATAATATGCTTTTTGTTTGGTTGGTTACTTGTTGTTGTTGTTTATGGAAATACTTTCTACTAATAAAAAGAACTCTATTTTCTTAATTTCCCTGTTTGTAGGTAAATAATAACTTACTTCCTCATGATGATTCTAGATTCACCACATTTTTTTTTTTTTGCTCTGCATTGACTTGACTTCTGTATAAAAAGTCTCAATATTTTGTTACAATTAAAGAAAAATTTTTGATTGTTTTCTTACAGAATATTCTAAAATAGCACTTACATTTAGAAAAAAATGGAATCAAAAGTTACATAATTATGTTTAAGACAAAGCTTAACATTAAATATTTACAAAATAGTATAAGGTATCCAAAATATCTCTGTATTTGTATGACAGGGTTGGGAGTGGGCTAGTTTAGTTTGCCATGTTTCTAAGTTACTCCATATCCCTTTTTATTTCTACTTAACTCCTTTCTCACATAGAGAAGTAGATTTCTTAGTTTTTCAGTACACATTGTCAGAGCATGTGAAGTGGTCAATAGTAAAATATCCTAAGCTTGATAACTTTTATTTAAGATAGTCATCAGTGCAAGGCATCTGTCTCAAGTTTCAGTATAAAGAGAAGTACGATTTAATTCACTTGAGTAACATATCCATGGCTTTTCACTCATCTACAGCCATGGACACCATGGCTCAAGGGAAATACAGTTCCCCAAATATCATAGGCTCCCAAACAAAAATGGGTGTGCCCACTCCAACTAAGGTCTCTTAGGGTTCCATTTTAATCACTTCTCATTGAATATTTATATTTATTTGATCATCGCACTGCTGTGGTTAAATAAATTTCTCAAAAGTTCAATTCTCATCATGTTATCCCCAAACCTAAAAACCAAGCAAAGAATTCCCATCATTTTCAAAGTAAAATTCTAAAACTTCTCTAAACCTAACAAGATCTTTTATAATCTGGACTCTGTCAACAGTCTAAGTTTATCTTTCTCTACATTCATATTTCACTCTTTCCTTTAGCCATAGTTAATTCTCATGACTAATATTAAGATTTCCTTATTTTCTTGGATGGGCTCAACCTCATTTATTTAATTCATGGTTATAATATCTTAATTCTGGCATAAAATCATATGATAATATTTGATTATACCTTAAGTATGAGTACATTTTAAATTAGATGCCTGAAGTGTGTGTTCCATTACATAACTTCATGTTTTGTATTTTTATCATAATCTGGTTTACTTTTTTTCCTCCTCACTATAGAGGGCTTCTCAGGTTGTGCAGTGATACAGAATCTACCTATCAATGCAGGAGATACAAGAGGCATGAGCTGGAACTTTAGGTCAGGAAGATCCCCTGGAGTAGGAAATGGCAACCCACCCCAGTATTCTTGCCTGGAAAACCCCATAGAAGAGGAGCCTGGCAAGCTACAGTCCCTGGGGTCACAGAGAGCTGGACATGACTGGGCAAATGAGCACACTACTCTCTTTTGTTAGTAGGAATCATGTCTTAAGAATTTTTATATTTTCTAACTCAGGATATTGAACATGCTTAATAAATGTTTCTTAAGTATGTCTATATAATATTTAAAGTGTTAAGTGAAAGTGTTTGCTGCTCAGTCGTATCCAGCTCTTTGTAATTCCATGGACTGTATTCACCAGGCTCCTCTGTCCATAGAATTCTCCAGGCAAGAATGTTGGAGTGGTAGCCATTCCCTTTTCCAGGGAATCTTCTTTCCTCAGGAACTGAACTCAGGTCTCTTGCATTATGGGCAGATTCTTTACAATCTGAGCCACCAGGGAAGCCCATACAATATTTAAAACTTTCGTTATAAAGAATCTTATAACCCAACATTAAGAAAAGAAACCACCTGATTAGAAAATAGGCCAAAAACCTTAGATATGCCACCAAAGAAGATTATACAGATGGCAAATAGTCATATGAAACAGTGCACCACATCAATGTCATGAGTAAAAGGCAAATTAAAATAATGAGATACTACTACCTACCTATCAGAATGGCCAAAAGCCAGAACATGGACAACATCAATATCTGACAAGTATGTGGAGGAACAGGAACTCTCATTCATTGTTGTTGGGAATATAATATGGTACAACCACTTTGAAAGATGGTTTAGCAGTTTCTTGCCAAACTAAACAAACTAGTACCATACAATCCAGCAGTCATATTCCTTAGTATTTTCCCCAAAGTTGAAAACTTACAGTCATACAAAAACCTGTACATGGGTGCTTATAACAACTTTATTCAGTTTCCAAAACTTGAAAGCAAATGAGATGTCCTTCCATAAATGAATGGATAAATAGATTGTAGTTCATTCAGAAAATGGAATATTACTCAGTGCTGAAAAGAAATGAGCTATTAAAGCATGAAATGACATGAGAAGCCTGACATGTATATTACTAAGTGAAATAAGTCAATCTTGAAAGGTTACATACTATATTATTCCAACCATATAGCATTCTGGAAGATAAAACTACAGAGACAGTAAAAGGATCAGTGGTTGCCAGGGGTTAGAAATGAATAAACATAGTATAGAGGATTGTTTGCAGATTGAAACTACTCTGTACAATACTATAATGGTGGTTACATATTGTTTATATATTTGTCCAAATCCATAGAATGTACTGGACCAGGGAAGAAGGCAGGCAGGTAGAGAAGGACAAAGGGAGAGAGGAGAAAAAGGGACAAAGAAAAGAATAAAAAAGAATAACAGGAAGGAAGGAAAAAACACTGTGAAGATAGTATAATTATGGATGATTGCATTATTGTTCCCATCCAGTGTTATCCCTCTTCTCAATGACTAGCTCCTTGTTTCCATGTGAGTACAGTGCTTCCCGTGGGCACTTTTTTTTTTTTCCCCAAAAAAATATTAGTGTTGGCCAATGGTCTGGATTTTGGCAATGGAATATAAACAAATTTTGCCAAAACTTTCTAAAGATGTCACAAAAAAGAAAACCTTGGACAAATATTACTTATAAAAATAAAAATATGAAATGAAAAGCATAAAATAAAAATGCATTATCGTACAAAAAGAAAAAGTCATCATACTGAATAATATTTATTTCAGGTAAGCAAATATTTAATATTACCAATGTCTCTCAGTTCAGTTCAGTTCAGTCACTCAGTCGTGTCCGACTCTTTGCAACCCCGTAGACTGCAGCACGCCAGGCCTCCCCGTCCATCACCAACTCCCAGAGTTTACTCAAACTCATGTCCATTGAGTCAGTGATGCCATCCAACCATCTCATCCTCTGTCGTCCCCTTTTCCTCCCACCTTCAATCTTGCCCAGCATCAGTGTCTTTTCAAATGAGTCAGCTCTTCGCATCAGGTGGCCAAAGTTTTAGAGTTTCAGCTTCAGCATCAGTCCTTGCAATGAATATTCAGGACTGTTTGCCTTTAGGATGGACTGGTTGGATCTCCTTGCAGTCAAAGGGACTCTCAAGGGTCTTCTCCAACACCACAGTTTAAAAGCATCAATTCAATAAGCACCAATGTCTTAATATCATTTATTTTATAAATATATGAAAAGCTACAAATCATATTATCTCTTTTATATTCACTGAAACTGCATTTGTTAAAATTTAATGTTTTAAGGACAAATCTTTAAAAACTAAGAAGAGATGTATACTTATTTAACAGATAAAATATGTTGATACTCACAACTTCCAGAAACACACCTAAGAAATTTTTTCAAGGGAACAAGGAACAGTAAGTTCCATGATTGATTCTATTATTCAACAATGTCCTGATCGTAATAGCCAATATAATTAAGAGGAAGCGTAAATAAATATAAAAATTAGAGGAAGGTAGAAATACATATTATTTACCAATGAAAGGATTTTTTACTTGAGAAACCAAAATAACTCATTGTTTTAAATTTACACCAAATAAGAAGAAAATAGAGAAAAGTTGCCAGGTAGAAAACAAATATATAAAAAGCAATTTTTATCCTATTTACAAATTATATCTGAGTAGGAGAAATGATGAAAAAAGATTCTATTCATAATATCAAAATCAATGCAGAACTTAAGAATAACCTTATAAACAAATATAAAAGCTTCATGGATGAAACTATGGAATGTCATCAGACACAAAATTAAAAATAACATTAGTAACAACAACAACAATAAAAATAAAATATGTAAAAAAATTAGAAAGCTTAACATAATTTGGATAAAAAGACTCAGTGCTATAAAGATGTGCATTCTCCCAAAATAAATGTCTAAAAGTAGATTGATTTCAACAAAAACAACAGTGTTTTTTTCAAAGTGAACTACAGTAGTATTCTAAAATTTACTTGAAATGAAGAAGCAAGTGAGAATACCTATGATAAGCCTAAATTAAAAGAAAATAATATGATAGACTAAACCCAATACTCCAATATTGAAATATATTGTACAGTTTCATTAATGAAGCACTGTGGGTTTGAAGTATAAATAGGCATTAAAAACAGATGGAAAAACTGAAAAATCAATTAGGAGGCAAAAATAAATAAAGAGGCACTATACAGGTGACATTTAAATCAGTACTGATAAGCGATGCTGATACATTTGAATGCCTTTCTTGGGAACAAAAGTAAATTGAATGAACGCGTGCTAAGTGGCTTCAGTCTTGTCTGACTCTGTGACCCTACGGACTACAACCGGCCAGGTTCCTCTGCCCATGATTCTCCAGGCAAGAATACTAGAGTGGGTTGCCACGCCCTCTTCCAGGGGATCTTTCTGATTCGGGAGTCAAACTCACACCTCTTTTGTCTCCTGCGTTGGCAGGCAGGTTCTTTACCGCTAGCAGAAGCTGGGAAGACCCAAATTGGATGGCACACCCAATATAAAAAGAATTTACAGACTATAAACTTAAAATTTTAAAAGACTACAAGCATTAAAATGAAAACACATTTTTAATAAAGTGGAAATGGATGATGACATAAATAAAGTCACATAACCTGCATAAAAATAATCCCCTGAGGGAAAAAACATAAATATGTCAAACATCAAGGACAAACTGAAAAAAAAAATGACTTATAATTGAAATCACAAGCAAAGGACTAATTTTCTTAGTATATAAAGAGGAACTAAAATCAATAATAAAACATGCACTCAGTAGAAAACATAGACATATGGTTCAAATAAGCAGAGAACATAAAAGACACTAAAAATAGCTTTTAACCAAAAGTGGTATATATCAACTTCAATGATGACAAAAGAATAAAGCCTAAAACTAAAATTTAAAAACTTCTTTTGTAACTGCTTAGATGAGCAAAAGTCCAAGAGTTTGATAACACTGTAGGCTGAGGAGAGCCTTTAGATAAAACTCCTACACATTGCTGGTAAACTGTGAACTGAAACGGCCTCTACTGAGTATTCACCAAATTTTCACCAAAGTTATCAATATTCACCAAAATTTAGAATGTATTGGGGTGCCCTAAAAATTCATTCAATAAATACCTCAATGAACTTTTTGACCAACCCATTATATACACTTTGTCCTGTGAACTTCATTCCTAGGAATATACTTTGCAAATTTGTTCACTTACATAAGATATTAGCATTGATTGCAATAGCTATTTGCATAAAATTTATGACGGAATATGGCAGTTGAAACAGTGGAATGTATTTGTAACAGGATTAAGATAATGCTCTATTGATCTATGTAGAAAGATCCTCAAGATTTTGTTTAGTGGAAAAATTCAATATGCTAAATAGAATACTGTACAATATTATACTGCCATTAAGCAATGAAAAAAGAGAGAGAGGAGAGAAGAAAGACAGAAAAGACTCTTTCATTCATTCATCGAATATTTACTGAATGTGTCCTGATTCTCATGCTCCTGCTCTACATACTTGGAACAAATAATTGAACCAGATGGTCTTTAGTCTTATGGAATCTGCATTTTAGCTAATACATTTCCTTGTACACACTTAGAAAGTTGGAAGAGCAAACAAAAATTAATTTAGTCAAATTTACTGATGCAAGAAATATATTGAGTTGTTTTAGATGGGTAAAGCACTGTAGTAAATGCTGATAGAGGAAACAGTAAAATATTATCTGTGCAAAACTAAATCACTTTTTGATTTTCATGAAAATGACTGACATGTATTGGCAAAGAGAAATTAGTTTAGTTTTGGGAAACTATCAGGGCATAATAGGAGATAAAAATGGCCTTAGATGATAGTGGATTGAAACTTTATCTGTTTGGTTTAAGTGGAGAGGATATGAGAGGGATTAATGAGAAATAGAAATAATAATTTAAAAAAAACTATTTGTTTGTGGATGATGCTTTGAAAGAATTATGGACCACAAGAGCAAGAAGGATAATAATTATGTGATCTTGGCGAGAATACACAGAAGAACTATACAAAAAAAGATATTCATGACCCAGATAATCATGATGGTATGAACACTCACCTAGAGTGGTTCCAAATAGAAAAAGAAGTACATCAACGCTGTACATTGTCACCCTGCTTATTTAACTTATATGCAGAGTACATCATGAGGAACGAGGGGCTGGAAGAAGCACAAGCTGGAATCAAGATTGCTGGGATAAATATCAATAACCTCAGATATGCAGATGACACCACCCTTATGGTAGAAAGTGAAGAAAAACTAAAAAGCCTCTTGATGAAAGTGAAAGAGGAGAGTGAAAAAGTTGGCTTAAAGCTCAACATTCAGAAAACTAAGATCATGGTATCTGGTTCCATCACTTCATGGCAAATAGATGGGGAAACAGTGTCAGACTTTATTTTTTTGGCTCCAAAGTCACTGCAGATGGTGATTGCAGCCATGAAATTAAGACAGTTACTCCTTGGAAGGAAAGTTATGACCAACCTAGATAGCATATTAAAAAGCAGAGACATTACTTTGCCAACAAAGGTCCATCTGGTCAAGGCTATGGTTTTTCCAGTGGTTATGTATGGATGTGAGAGTTGGACCATAAAGAGGGCTGAGTGCAGAAGAATAATTGCTTTTGAACAGTGGTGTTGGAGAAGACTCTTGAGAGTCCCTTGAATTGTAAGGAGATCCATCCAGTCCATCCTAAAGGAGATCAGTCCTGGGTGTTCATTGGAAGGACTGATGCTGAAGCTGAAACTTCAGTACTTTGGCCACCTCATGAGAAGAGTTGACTCATTGGAAAAGACCCTGATGCTTGGAGGGATTGGGGGCAGGAGGAGAAGTGGATGACAGAGGATAAGATGGCTGGATGGCATCACCGACTCGATGGACATGAGTTTGAGTAAACTCTGGGAGTTGGTGATGGACAGGGAGGCCTGGTGTGCTGCAGTCCATGGGGTCACAAAGTGTTGGACACAACTGAGTGACTGAACTGAACTGAACCAGGATATGTTTTATATTTTTTAATGGTAAAATACTGACCCAGACTCATGCTACTACTGTTTAAACAGGACTAGTGAACAGGCTTGATGAGTCACAGGCTTTGTGTTAGCTGTATGAAAGGCAATCTAGAGTAGAGCAAAGTTTTAGAGACAAGACAGTCAGAAATGAAACATAAGATATTGAATGAAAAAACCTTCTGATAGCCATAAATAGAAATTACTGGAAATAGTAGATTTCCTTTAATACTTTTGGTTAAGATAATAGAGCCAGAGTAGATGAATTACACAAGAAGCAATCTCTACATAAAATGAATTTGCTCTAGGAAGGAGAACTGAGGAAAACAGATTGCAAAATTAGGAGGGAGATATATTTCAGACAATAGATAAAATCTTCAGTATTTTGAAATTTGCCTTATAGCATGTACTGCTTATTCAAATATTAATTTGGCTGAAAAAATAAAATAAATTGGAAAAATGTAGATATCTTGCAGCTAGAATTTTGAACTGAGTAATAGAACACTGGATTAAAATCCTCAATCTATCATTTATGAACTAAATTAACTTAGGCAAGTGAACTTCTTGAATTTCAGATTTCTTGTTTTTAAAATCATAATTGTGATGCTAGTGAAATTTGTCTGTTGAACTGTATCTATGCACATGGACATGTGAATGTGATAAATATTAATAACACACACTTACATGTAGATGAGGGCTTTCCAGGTGGTGCTAGTGATAAAGAACCTGCCTGCCAATGCAGGAGATGTGGGTTTTGTCCCTGGGTTGGGAAGATTCTCTGGAGAATGAAATAGCAACCTACTCCAGTACTCTTGCCTAGAAAATTCCATGGACAGAGGAGCCTGGGGAGCTAGAGTCCGTGGGGTCAGAAAGAGTTGGATACCACTGAAGCAACTTAGCACATGTAACTGAACTACATGAGAACTGCTTTTTTTCTAACAGTGCTGAAGTCTGGTAAAGTCTATGCATATATTGATATATTCTATTGTGAATGAAAGGACAAATGACAACATGAAACCGAGGGCTTTTTAATAATCTCATGAAACAATGAAAAGTATTACTAGAAAATTACTAATTACACAATGTATAATGATAACTGTTTACAATTAACTACATGGTTTCCTTAATTAGGCTTACACAAATAAATAATGTAGATCTCAAGTCCCATTTCAAAGGTTTAATTTCAACTCTTCCCAAGGTTAAACCTTTACATGTTAGTTTTAGCCATATTGAACCACTTTCAGCTCCATAATGAACAGTTCTTCTATAAGGTTGCAACATGTTTGGAACCTGAAAAGCCCTGCTGAGTTTCTACATTACCAGGTACCCTCGGTTCAGTTCAGTTCAGTTCAGTCGCTCAGTCGTGTCCGACTCTTTGTGACCCCATGAATCACAGCACGCCAGGCCTCCTGTCCATCACCAACTCCCAGAGTTTACTCAAACTCATGCCCATCGAGTCAGTGATGCCATCCAGCCATCTCATCCTCTGTCGTCCCCTTCTCCTCCTGCCGCCAATCCCTCCCAGCATCAGGGTCTTTCCCAATGAGTCAACTCTTCTCATGAGGTGGCCAAAGTGCTGGAGTTTCAGCTTCAGCATCAGTCCTTCCAATGAACACTCAGGACTGATCTCCTTTAGGATGGACTGGTTGAATCTCCTTACAATTCAAGGGACTCTCAAGAGTCTTCTCCAACACCACAGTTCAAAAGCATCCATTCTTCAGTGCTCAGCTTTCTTCACAGTCCAACTCTCACATCCATACATTCCTACTGGAAAAACCATGGCCTTGACCAGACGGACCTGTGTTAGCAAAGTAATGTCTCTGCTTTTTAATATGCTATCTAGGTTGGTCATAACTTTCCTTCCAAGGAGTAAGCATCTTTTAATTTCATGGCTGCAGTCACCATCTGCAGTGATTTTGGAGCCCAAAAAAATAAAGTCTGACACTGTTTCCACTGTCTCCCCATTTATTTCCCATGAAGTGATGGGACCAGATGCCATGATCTTAGGTACCCTCCCCTCCCCTATTCCTCCATTTTGTGAACTTATATATGCCCTCACCTAATCAGTTCTTCCAAAAACTGCTCCTAAATTAAGAATCCTATGTCTTTCTTGTATTTCACATAGCACATATATCACCTACATCAATCCTCACTAGTAATAACTGGAATACTTTCTTGCATTGATATGTTACTATATACCATTATGCTGCTCTTTTATATGAATTTCCCATTTACTACTCCTAGTAAACTTAAAAGCATCTAAACTATTAATATTTTCATTTTACAGACTTCGAAAATAAGGGTTGGAAAGGGAAAGTAAATTGCCTAAGGTCATGGGAGTAAAAAGTAGATAGAACTAGGATTCAAATCCAGGTTGGCTGACTCAACCTAATAGCCTCCAATGATTCTCATCCACTTTTGCTCACCTGCTTATATGCATTTCTCCATAGTCTTTAAAGATTCGTGAGATCAGAGATAGTATCCTTTTTGCCATTTTTAAGTTTAATGCTTTGCAAATGCCTGACATCAATCTTTGACTCTCACTGATGAATTTGAGGTCTATGTCTGTGATGGCATTTGGAATGTGTGAGGAGTGAGAGAATTACTTCATCCAGTGGGAGATCAGACAACAGGATGAAGAGGGAATTTTGGTTACAGTCATTCTTTGTGGAAGAGTATGGAGAAGTGCCTGGCTTCCGACACGCTGAGGGTGATTTAGGGTGTGACAACCTGGCCTGCATCATCATTTACTTCCTGACTACTAAGAAAGCAGTGTTTCTGCTAGGGACTGGGAGTGCTGGTGCCTAAGGGGCTGAGCACTATGACAGTAGTGTCAAAAGGGCCAACAAGTATCCGTATTCATGCCCACCCAGACTGCTTGTAAGACATATCATCAACTATTTCATAAACAACAAGTAAGTCTTAAGGATAAATGATCAATAATAATGTTATGTAAATATTACAATAAATATATAATAATAATCAATTGAATACACAGTTGCTCAGTCATGTTCGACTCTTTGTGACCCCATGGACTGCAAACACACAGTATTTTAATATATTGTAAATGTATTGATCTATAAAGCTAGGAATGAGAGAAATCTAAATTATAATTTTGGCTTTGAATTACCTCTTTTCTCTGCTTAGGCCTCCATAGCTCTTCTTGATCACGTGGTTCATTTTTCCTGACAGTTTTCTATGTGGCAAAACCATTTTCATTGCTTGTTTTTCTACAGTTTCTTGTATTAAGGAATGTGCTCAGTTATGTCAGACGCTTTTCAACTATATGGACTGTAGCCCCTCAGGCTTCTTTGTCCATGGGATCTTCCAGGCAAGGATACTGAAGTGGGTAGCCATTTCCTCCTCCAGGGGATATTCCTGACCCAGGGATCAAACCCATGTCTCCTGAATCTCCTGCACTACAAGGCAATCACCTTGTTAATATTTTCAGAAAGTTCTCACTCTTTTACAATGCTTGCTTAAAGGAGAATCCCATAGACAGAGGAACCTAGTAGGCTACAATCCATGGCATCACAGAGTCAGACACAACTGGAGCAACTTAGCATGCACAAATGTCATTTAAATCATTTTTTTATGATTCAACATGCTTTACAAGACACATAGGACATAGTCATTTCCCTAGAGTTGACATCTTGCCAAGTTTGCTCTTTGTGTGTATCTTTCTGTTGGATGTTTTGTCTTCTCTGTGTAGTTTCCTGAAGTTTTCCCCATATATCTAGTGGAAGGAAAGAATTTTGGTTGTGCTAGGGCAATGGAAGGAGAATTTAAACCTTCTTTTCTTAGTGAGATGAATACATTTCAGAATATTCTTGAAAATAAGAACATAGATAAAATGATACCTACACATTCATGCAACTATGTTAAACATTAATTTTGCCTATATAGCAGTTCAGATGCTTACATTTTAAACTGTTAGGAACACGTTTTTATGTGGGTTACTTATAGATCCTAATTTACAAATAAAGTATGCTGAAAGTTATATGTCAGGGTGTGTGTGTGTGTGTGTGTGTGTGTGTGTGTGTGTGTGTGTGTGTGTGTGTGTTGGCATGCATTCATGGGTAGACAAAAAAAATGTAATATGAAGGAAAAATGATGTGATCCATTTGAATTCCTTCTACATTCTAAGAGGAAACATGAATGCAGTCACTTAAATATCTGATACTCTCCACAATTTTGTGTATATGTGTGGTCCTCATTCTTCAAGACTTTGCCTCATAAATTCCAAAATATCCTATTAAAAATTTAAAAATCACACTGAGACAAAAAAATGTGCCGTTAACTGACTTAATAAATAACAAGGCAGTTTTTATAAAGTTAGTGTGTGAGTTATTTGGTAATACTTCAGGAGAAGTGGTTCATTGATTTTTTCCTTTTAATATCAATCTTCATGTACTGTGAGACCTCTGTTAAAATTCAGAATGAATATTCACATAGGGATATGAAACAGAATAGATAAGATATCATGGCCTAATATTGTGTTTCCATCATGCCTCACCCTTTATCTATGCCCACTTTATGTCTCTTTTAAATCAAGACTCTAGCTTCATATTCCAGTTTACATCCTAAATGTTTATTCTATCTTTTATAAATAAGTGTGGATAAATTGTAAGCTAGGTTTTATGAGTAATGTTCTTACCATATGCTTAATAGGCACTTAGCTAATAATGTGCAATATATTGTGCAATATAAGTTTATATAAGTTTCTTGTGCAATATATTGTCTTTATGTATTATATAAAACTCTACAATAAAGTATCAAAAAATACAGTTGTTGTAAGCAAGGGCTGAATAAATGTTTCCTTGGTTATAATAGTTCTAATTTTATATCATTATTATTAATGATTTCATAAGCACCCAATTATTTCTCTCACCTGAACTGAGAAATGCGCAATTTTTCAAGGCCATAAAAATTTACGGTTGAATTATAACTATACTCGTTATCTTAAAATTAAACTTATCCTTAGAGTACCATCATTCTATCTATGACACAAATTTTTCGTATCCTATTTCAATTAGTAGTATTTACCTTTAGTATTAAAAGTTGCATAAGGTCCTGACCAAACATTTGGCCTTCTAATTTATTCATATTATCTTATTTACATATTTTCTTGCTTATTATTTGTTGGTTATATATTTTGTTTTTTGTCCTGGATTAGTTGTAATAAATATCTTACATAAGATATGGTTTAAAAGAAAAGTTTTTCTTCCCAAGTTTATAGTATTAATAATTAAAAGCCACAGAGACTAGGACCTATCAATGGTAAGTATAGTTGTACAATTTTTAGATTAGAAATTTTGAGATTAAAAAGCTTACCAGTATAACATGCATTTAATATTTTGCATTTTGTTGAAAACAATTTGAGGGTAAAGGAAACTGATAATGAAAATTCTACTCTATCTCTTCTTTATAGTTAAGATTTTCTTGTAAAGATATTGAGTTGTCAAGACAGCAATCTTTTCCGACATATAGGTGTTTGTACAAAATGCATTGAAAATGCATATTTCATTTCTAAAATTAAGTGAAAAGATAAACAAGAAAATTCTTATTCAAATGCAGAATGTTTTGTTTTAAAATGGAACAGGTGCTGCACATGACAATGATTGGCCTATTTATTTCAGACCTATTCTCTGTTAACAAACAACAAAATACACAAATGTTTAATATGCTTATTTGAAATGATCAGAAAGCCACTAAAGACCCAAGGATTCATGAGGCTAACATTCTGAACAAAACAGAAAACCAAAGTGTTGAATTTGAATCTTGAAACTATCTTTTCTCCTGAGGTATTTTCTAATTCAAAGGTGAAATTCAAGAAGCTAAGAATCTGAACAGAAGCAAAGGGTAATAAGTGGAACAGTGGTAGAAGACTTAGAAGATTCCAAACACTGAGAAGACAAAATTGGGAGTTCAGGGCAGTTGGATGAAAAAAATTATGTGAACATTCCTGGCTTCCTCTTAGCACCCTATTGGCTACATTCTTCAAATGAGGGAGAATTATACATAGACAGGACTTCCCTTGTGGCTTAGCTGGTAAAGAATCCATCTGCAATGCAGGAGATCTGGATTTGATCCATGGGTTGAGAAGATCCCCTGGAGAAGGGAAAAATCCCCTGGAGAAGGGAAAGGCTACATCCGTTAAATTGCTAACACCCATTGGATCATTGAAAAAGCAAGAGAGTTCCAGAAAAATGTCTACCTCTGCCTTATTGACTATGCCAAAGCCTTAAACTGTATTGATCACTACAAACTGTGGAAAATTCTTAAAGAGATGAGAATACCAGATCACCTGACCCGCCTCTTGAGAAATCTGTATGCAGGTCAGGAAGCAACAGTTAGAACTGGACATGGAACAACAGACTGGTTCCAAATAGGAAAAGGAATACATCAAAGCTGTATATTGTCACCCTGCTTATTTAACTTATATGCAGAGTACATCATGAGAAATGCTGAGGTGGATGAAGCACAAGCTGGAATCAAGATTGCCAAGAGAAATATCAATGACCTCAGATAAGCAGATGGCACCACACTTATGGCAGAAAGTGAAAAACTAAAGAGCCTCTTGATGAAAGTGAAACAGGAGAGTGAAAAAGTTGGTTTAAATCTCAACATTCAGAAAAATAAGATCATGGCATCCAGTCCCATCACTTCATGGCAAATAGATGGCAAGCAATGGAAACAGTGGCAGACTTTAGTTTTTGGGGATCCAAAATCACTGCAGATGGTGACTGCAGCCATGAAATTAAAAAACGCTTGCTCCTTGGAAGAAAAGTTACGACCAACATAGACAGTGTAGACAGTATATTAAAAAGCAGAGAGCCATTACTTTGCCAACAAAGGTCCATACAGTCAAAACTATTGTTTTTCCAATAGTTATATATGGATGTGAGAGTTAGACTATAAAGGAAGCTGAGCACTGAAGTATTGATGCTTTTGAACTGTGGTGTTGGAGAAGACTCTTGAGAGTCCCTTGGACTGCAAGGAGATCCAAACAGTCCATCGTAAAGCAAATCAGTCCTGTATGTTCTTTGGAAGGACTGATGCTGAAGCTGAAACTTCAATACTTTGGCCACTTGACACAAAGAACTGACTCATTTGAAAAGACCCTGATGCTGGGTAAGATGAAGGCAGGAGGAGAAGGGGACAACAGAGGATGAGATGGTTGGATGGCATCACCGACTCAATGGACATAAGTTTGAGTAAACTCTGGGACTTGGTGATGGACTGGGAGGTCTGGTGTGCTGTAGTACATGGGGGTCTCAAAGAGTCAGACATGACTGAGCGACTGAACTTACTTAATGTATTACTTACCCACTCCAGTATTATGGCCTGCAGAATTCCATGGAACGTATTGTCCATGGGGTTCCAAAGAGTCAAAACGACTGAACGAGTTTCAATTCATACATAGACAAGCGCTTGCAAACACTGAATTCCATTTTAGAAACAATTCATTCCCTGTTTAGGTCTGTTAACTGATCTGCCTGTGAGGACCAGAAGTCGATCTATAGAGAAGAATAGACTAGCCTTCATATTATTTTTACTTTCTTTTTTCCCACAAAATATATGAAAATACTAAGTGTGCAGACAAGAAATGATTGAAAAAGCAAAAATAAAAGCAGATAATAGAAAAATAACAGTAAGAGATACACACACTTTGTTATTAACCCAAGACAGATGAAGTGGGCAAAAATATATAAAGATATAATATGTCTAAACAATAAAATCAATAAGAGAGATCTTATTAATATATTAATACATAAAATCTAACTCCTATTATTAAAGAATGCATCTTTTCCTCAAGTGCACATAGAGATTTTGCAAAAAAACTTATATTGGATCACAGAGAAAATCTCAATTTCCTTAAAATAGTAATAATCCAAATGACATTCTATGAGTCTACTGTGATAAAAAGAGAAATCAATAAATCTAGAAACAGCTTAATTCCACACAAAGATTAAAAAAAAAAAAAGTGTCTCTGTTAAATAATTTCTTAGTGAAAGAGGAAATGCAAACCAAAAATTTAAAAAAAAAAAACACTGAAAATATAATAATGATTTTAAAATAACACACTGTAGAATATGAGACGTAGCAATAGACAAAACAATAATCAGAGGTTAATTCATAGTCTTAAATGCTCATAACAATATAAATAAGGTAAATACTAAATGCATGCGTGCTAAGTTGCTTCATTCATGTCTAGCTCTTTATGACCCTATAGACCATAGGCTGCCAGGCCCCTCTGTCTGTGGAAGTCTCCAGGCAAGAATACTGGAGTGGGTTGCTGTGCCCTTCTACAGGGGATCTTCTCAACCCAGCGATTGAACCCATGTGTCTTAGTCTCCTGCACTGGCAGGTGTGGTTTTTACCTCTAGAGCCATCTGGGAAGCCCTCAAATTCTAAATGAAATAATAGCAAATATTAATTTATGAATATTTGTACAGAAATTGAGGTATAGCTTTATATTTATAACTTATTAACAAGCAGCATTGGAGAAGGCAATGGCACCCCACTCTAGTCCTCTTGCCCGGAAAAATCCCACGGACGAGGAACTTGGTAGGCTGCAGTCCATGGGGTCGCTAAGAGTCGGACACAACTGAGCAACTTCACTTTCACTTTTCACTTTCATGCATTGGAGAAGGAAATGGCAACACACTCCAGTGTTCTTGCCTGGGGAATCCCAGGGACGGGGGAGCCTGGTGGGCTGCCGTCTATGGGGTCGCACAGAGTCGGACACGACTGAAGTGACTTAGCAGCAGCAGCAGCAGCAACATGCAGCGTATCATTAGATGAAAAGAAAAATACTCACATATGCACACGTTATTACTTTCATAGATGCTGAAAAGTTCTGTAAAATATTCAATACCAATTTATGATTATAAAAATAAGAAGCAGTTAAAGAAGATTTGATAAATACTTTATAACAAGAATATGTATGTGTTTCTATATGTACATATGCTATTAATTTGCAATAAATGTGTTCATATTTGTATGTAACTAAATAAGAGAAAAATATATTATCATCTCTGCAGATGCAATAAGGTACTATTAAAGTGTTATACATTTATAACAACAATACTAATGACATCAAATTTCTTTAATTTGATTATTTTTAAGTGATTACAAATACCTAGAGCAGTTATGTACTTATTAGAAAAATGCTGACCCTTCTTTCTGGGTTTGGGTACAAAGAAGACAGGTCACTTTCACTGTGTCTATTCAACTTTGAATTGAATGTCTTTGTCAATGAAATGAGTTAACAACAACAACAAAAAATGCAATGAAAGAAAGAAAAATAAAAGACTAGAAAGAAAAATAAAACCATAATTTTATTATTTATAGATTATATTACTATACATGTTGCAATTTTGACATTTCTATAGGTAAATAATTATAATTTATCAGTGAACTCTGTAAGGTTGCTAGGTAGAAGGGCAATGTAGAAAAACAGGTTATATTACTAAACATCTACAAAACTAATCAAAAAATAAAATGCCACTTAAAATAGCATCCAATGTATAGAGTCTTAAATGTGTGATTATATGGTAACTCAATATGTGACAAAGATGACCCTTTAGATAAGTGGGAAATAAAGACTTCTATAATTGACATCAGAACAGTTGGTTTTTTCATTAAAAGAAAAAAATAATTTACCTTTAATATCCCATTGAAAGCAAAAATCAGTTTCAGGTGAGTTAAGAACCAAACTGACAGAAAGATCTATTTGTAAATGTTACATAAGGAGGTATGTCTTTAATAAGACAATAAAAACAAAATCACTGAAAGAAATATTGTAGTTTTTTTTCCTAAATTAAACATAAGAACTTTTAACCCAAGAAGAGAGAGAATAAAAAAACTAGAGGGCAAGAGAATATGTTTGTCTTACATATGTAATAACTACTTTATGCCCAGCATTCAGAATATAAAAGTAACACCTACTAAACAAGACAGCCCAACAGATGGATGTTTCAAAGGCTTGTACACGTACATCACACACACACACACACAATCCTAGTGCTCAATAAGTTGAAATAAAAGGTCATTCATATTGTTATTAATCAAGGAAGTATAAATTTATGATATGCTCTTTAAGCCCATCAAACTAGCGAGAACTAAAATGTATAGGTGATAATTGAAGAAACAGGCAAGCTTGCTCACTGCCATTAGGAGTGTAAACTTATATGCTCAGCTAAAAGGAGCTTAATATTTTCTAGCAAACTTGAAGGCAAATTTACCATCTACAGAGCAAAGTGTAGCCCAGAGAGGAATCCATGCACATTTGTCCCAGAGTCTACATATAAGATGTTTGATACATTGTTTCTTCAGTAATCAATACAACAACTGAAGAAGTAATTTGTAATTCATAGTAGGGTCACACAATGGAGTACATTCTGAATTTCAGTAAAAATGAACCCCTTACAGTAGCATGAATGAATCTTAAAAACAATATTTAATCAAAGAAATACATACACAGATATAAGTGCAAAACAAATACTATTTCTGATACTTAGGGGTGAATGGACAGGTGTTTAAGTCAAAAGGAAAATAAGAAATAATAACAAAAAAGTCAGGAAAGTTAACCTTTTAGGGAATGGGATGTTTTGGTGATCAGTGAGGGACACATAAGTATAACCTCAATGTGACTATCAAATTTCCTTTTCTTTTTTTAGATAATGGTTACACAATTACTTGCCTTATAATTACTTATAAAATATATTTATGCACTTGTATGTACATTATATTTACTCTGATACCTTGGAGGATAGGTCGGCAGATACATTTATTATAAAGTAAATGGTAATTATTTATAAATGATATTCAGAAAAATTTCAATTTATTCTTGGTACTTTTTACATTATTCTGTTCATTCTTATTACCAAGTATCATACTTATGTAAATAAAGTAACTTCTGAAAAAGAAAGGGTAATATACTTTTGGTATAAGATAATTTCTCATTTTCAGTGTTCAAATTTTTATTTGGATGCTGGGTCTCATTTAAGCAAATGGAAAATATTTGTATTTATACTGTAATTCTGTTTCTATGGCATTTGTGAGATTTGCAAAACATATATAAGAACTTGTTATTTAAGATGAATCCAACTTAAGTAACTGAATCTTTTCACATATAATATTCCAGTGGTTTTTAAACTTGCTTTCTTTTGGAGAAAGGAAGAGAAAAATATGAAATAGTCCTCAGTGATTTTCCAAATTGAGAGTAAAATTCACACATGAAAAATAAAAGACTGCTTCACTATTAAGAGATAATATAATGAAGGTGTGTTATAAAATTACTTTCCTAGGAAGTATTACTCTCCAATATAATTTATTATGTAATAAATATACATTAAATCTATAGAAGCAAAGACTAAAATGTATTTTCACTTTTTATATTTGGCATAGATTTTTTTTTTAATTTAAAATTATCCATTTTGAAATTTAGTTTACTGAAAAAAGACTAGACCTATTTTTTTAACCTCCAAAAAAAAATGGAAAAAGTTTTCTCTAACTCACTTTATCTTGCTATCTCAAGTTGTACAGAGATCTGAACTCATTTAAAAATGTTTCTGTGTCAAAAAAATTTCTAAAAACAAAGACAATGAAAACACAACTCAAAACCTATGGGATGCAGCAAAAACAGTTCTAAGAGGGAAGTTGATAGCAATGTATACCTCAAGAAACAAGAAAAACATCAAATAGACAGTGTAACTTTACACCTAAAACAACTGGAAAAAGAACAAAAATAAACCCCAAAATAGTAGAAGAAATTATAAAGATCTGAGCAGAAAGAAATGAAAAAGAAATGAAAGAAACAATAGTAAAGATGAATAAAAGTAAAATCATTCTACGAGGCCACCATCACCCTGATACCTAAAGCAGATAAAAACAACACAAAAAAAGGAAATTACAGGCCAATATCACTGATGAAAATAGATGCAAAAGTCCTCAACAAAATTAACCAAATAGAATTCAGCAGCACACCAAAAAGCACATACACCATGATCAGGTTGGGTTTACTCCAGGAATGCAAGAATTCTTCAATGTATGGAAATAAATCAATGTGATACACCATAGTAACAAATTGAAAGATAAAAACCATATGATCATCTCAATAGATACAGAAAAAGCCTTTAACAAAAATCAGCACCCATTTATGATTAAAACTCTTCAAAAAATGGGCATAGAAGGAGCCTACCTCAACATAGTAAAGGCCATATATGATAAGCCTATAGCAAACATTGTTCTCAATGATGAGAAACTGAAAGAATTCCCCCTAAGGTGAGGAACAAGACAAGGGTGTCCATTTTTACCACTATTATTCAGCATAGTTCTAGAAGTCCTAGTTACTGCAACCAGAGAAGAAAAAGAAATAAAAAGAACCCAGGTCAGAAAAGAAGAAGTAAATCTGTCACTGCAGATGACACACACTACTGTACATAGGAAACCCTAAAGATAGTATTAGAAAATTACTAGAGCTTTATTTTGGGGGGCTCCAAAATCACTGCAGATGGTGATTTCAGCCATGAAGTTAAAAGACACTTACTCCTTGGAAGTAAAGTTATGACCAACCTAGACAGCATGTTAAAAAGCAGAGACATTATTTTGCCAACAAAGGTCCATCAAGTCAAGGATATGGTTTTTCCAGTGGTCATGTATAGATGTGAGAGTTGGACTGTGAAGAAAGCTGAGTGCTGAAGAATTGATGCTTTTGAACTAGGTGTTGGAGAAGACTCTTGAGAGTCCCTTGGACTGCAAGGAGATCCAACCAGTCCATCCTAAAGGAAATCAGTCCTGAATGTTCATTGGAAGGACTGATGCTGAAGCTGAAACTCTAATACTTTGGCCAGCTGATGCAAAGAACTGACTCATTTGAAAAGACCCTGATGCTGGGAAAGATTGAAGACAGGAGGAAAAGGGGATGGCAGAGGATGAGATGGTTGGATGGCATCACTAACTCAATGGACATGAGTTTGAGTAAGCTCTGGGAGTTGGTGATGGACAGGGAGGCCTGGTGTGCTACAGTCTGTGGGGTCGCAAAGAGTCAGACATGACTGAGCAACTGAACTGCATCAGCGAATTTAGCAAAGTTGCAGGATACAAAATCAATATACAAAAGTCACTTGCATTTCTATATACTAACAATGAATAATCAGAAAGAGAAATTAAGGAATCATTCCCATTCACCATTGCAACAAAATGAATTAAATATCAAGGAATAAACTTACCTATGGAGACAAAAGAACTATGCACAGAAAATTATGACACTGATGAAAAAAATCAAAGATGACATAGACAGATGGAGAGATATTCCATGTTTCTAGGTAGGAAGAATCAATATTGTGAAAATGACTATATTACCAAATGCAATCTACAGATTCAATGAAATCCCTACCAAATTACCAATCGCATTTTTCACAGAACTAGAACAAAAATTTTCACAATTCATATGGAAACCCAAAAGACCCCAAATAACTAAAGCAGTCTTGAGAAAGAAGAATGGAGCTGGAGGAATCATCATTCCTAACTTCTGATTATATTGCAAAGCTACAATCATTAAGACAGTATGGTACTGGCACAAAAACAGTAATATAGACCAATCGAACAAGATAGAAAGCCCAGAAATAAACCCATGCACTTATGGATAACTTATTTTTGACAAAGGAGGCAAGAACATACAATGGAGCAAAGACAGCTTCTTCAATAAATGGTGCCAGGAAAACTGGACAGCTACATGTAAGAGAATGAAATTAAAACACTTCCTAACATCATACACAAAGATAAACTCAAAATGGATTAAAGACCTAAGTGTAAGACCAGAAACTATAAAACTATCAGAGGAAAACATAGGCAGAACACTCAATGACATAAGTCAAAGCAAGATCCTCTATGAGTAATGGAGGATCCACCTCCTAGAGTAATAGAAATAAAAACAAAAGTAAACAAGTGAGACCTGATTAAACTTAAAAGCTTTTGCACAGCAAAGAAAACTATACTCAGGGTGAAAAGACAACCCTCAAAATGGGAGAAAATACAGCAAGAGAAACAACTGACAAAGGATTAATTTCCAAAATATACAAGCAGCTCATACAACTCAATACCAGGAAAACAAACAACCCAATCAAAAAGTGGGAAAAAGGCCTAAACAGACATTTCTCCAAAGAAGATATACAGATAGCTAACAAACACATGAAAAGACGCTCAACATTGCTTACTATTAGAGAAATGCAAATCAAAACCACAATGAGATATCACCTCATACCAATCAAAATGGCCATCATCAAAAAGTCTACAAATAGCAAATTCTGGAGAGGGTGTGGAGAAAAGGGAATGCTCCTGTACTGTTGGTGGGAATGTAAATTGATACAGCCACTATGGAAGATGGAATCGAGATTCCTTAAAAAACTATGAATAAAACCACCATATGATCCAGCAATCCCACTCCTAGGCACATACCCTGAGGAAACCAAAATGGAAAAGGACACATGTATACCATTGTTCATTGCAGCACTATTTACAATAGCTAGAACATGGAAGCAACCTAGATGTCCATTGACAGATGAATGGATAAAGAAGTTATGGCACATATACACAATGGAATATTACTCAGCTGTAAAAAGGAATGCATTTGAGTCAGTTCTGATGAGATGGATGAACCTAGAACCTATTACACAGACTGAAGTGAGACAGAAAGAGAAAGAGAAATATTATATTCTAATGCACATATACGGAATCTAGAAAAATGGTTCCGAAGAATTTATTTACAGGGCATGCAATGGAGAAACAGACATAGAGAATAGACTTATGGACATGGGGAGAGGGAAGGAGAGGGTGAGATTTATGGAAAGAGTAACATGGAAACTCACATTATCATATGTAAAATAGATAGCCAGTGGGAATTTGCTGTATGGATCAGAAAACCCAGACAGGGGCTCTGAATCAATCTAGAGGAGTGGGATGGGGAGGGAGATGGGAGGGAAGGGATATATGTATACCTATGGCTGATTCATGTTGAGGTTTGACAGAAAACAACAAAATTCTGTAAAGCAATTATCCTTCAATTAAAAAAAAATGTGCCTGTGAAACAAGTTATAGATCTCACCAAAGCAGGAGTACATACAATAGCAATATTTTATAGATTTTATGCCTCCAAACTCCATGCCATATTACAATTGTTTGTGAAAAAGTGAAAATATAAGTCACTCAGTTGTGTCTGACTCTTTGTGATCTCATAGACTTCAGCTCTCCAGGCGCCTCTGAGAATTCCACAGAATTCTCCAGGCAAGAATATTGGAATGAGTAGCCACTCCCTTTTCCACGGGATCTTCCCAACCCAGAGATTGAACCCAGGTTTCCTGCATTGTAGGCAGATTCTTTATCACCTGAGCCACCAGAGAAGCCCAACAGTTATTTAATTAATTCTTAGTAAGTTCAGTTAAATATTTTATTGACAATATTAGAGAATATAACTGGAAATTTATTTGATCTAAGCCTCTGAACTGCAGCAGTCAGTGGCAATTCTACCCTTGTGTCCCAGCTTATTTCTGTGTCTCAGCATTTCTCAAGTCACCTCCTATTAGCCAAAGCTTCACCCTGCGTGTTTATTGAGAGTTGCCAAGATGCCATTCAAAAAAAGAAAAAAATCACATACACACACAAAATTAAATGAAACTCTACAATATCGTGAAATTGATTGGGCTCATCTGTGTTATATAGTAGCTAGTCTAACTTTTCTGTATTTTAAAAAATGCTATCACTGTAGATCTGTTTTAACACTGATTTTGACATCAGAAAATACAAATTCTAGATTCACACTTTCAAATGTTAATGGTGACAAGATGTTTTTATAATCTTTATGCCAATATAAAGATCACAGTTTTATTATCTATGAATTTGAGGTAGCAAACATTTGTTTCATAGTGAAATTTTATCATATTGTAAACATTGAAAATATTTAAAAATAATTGGATATAATAATTTTATAAAATATGATATGTAGAATGACTGCTATTTTCACACAAATTCACCACTTCTTAATTGGACCCTTTAGAGCTCTCTCAAAATAATTTTTGATTTTGTGCTTTTTCTGAAATTTATTTTAAAGTTTGGTTTGATCTATGGTTGAAAGGAATGTCCCTTGTAAATGTAAGGGACTAGCAAATTAGCCTAGATGGTGTGGTCAGGCTCTCTCACTCCATGTCCTCTTGCCCCATGTTTTGTAAATACATGGTTATGTAATAGCTGAGATCACTTATAGCACTGTACACACACATAACAATGTACCCACTTGACCACGGGGCTACTTCTGTTCTGGAAGCACATATAAGCTCCACCTGAAAAAGCCCTTGAGGCTACATTATGGCTGATGAGGCTGGATTGTGCTTGTGAGGCTGTGTTATGACCGTGTCTGCTGGGTCAACCATGAGAGGAGAGGCTACAGCACGTCTGCTGCTATGGCTGCTGTGACAGTCAGGAGTGAATCAACTTGTCTGCAGTTCCTATGATTCCTTGAGTTTTCTTCCCACTACCCTGCTCATGCCTTGCCTACCGTGGGTTCAAGGTGCAGTGTGCACAATGAGAAACAGTGAGACAATTGGCATAGTCAGCACGATACCCAGCAGGGAGAGGAGCCTGAGGGCTTTCCCGGTGGCTCAGGAAAGAATCTGCCTGCAATGAGGGAGACCTGGATTCGATCCCTGGGTTGGGAAGATCCCCTGGAGGAAGGCATAGCAACCCACGGCACTTTTCTTGCCTGGAGAATCCCCATGGATCAAGGAGCCTGGCGGGCTGCAGTCCATGGGGTCACAAAGAGTCAGACATGACTGAGGACTAAGCACAGCACAGAACAGCACAGAGGAGCCTGAGGCTCCAACGGACGGAAGAAGCCAGTGGCCAGCATACGGCATATGGTACCAGGCGGCTGCAAGTCCTCTCCGTGTGGGCCCCCGTGGAAGACTGGGAGGCAGTGGACAGGTCACTGGACAGCAGTGAAAAGATGTTACAGGTGGGGAGTTCCTGTTTGCCAGACAAGGTGGCATGGACTGCTGCTGGCACCCTGGGGTGAATTTTCCTGACTGCTCTGAAGCTGAATACAGATAGTGTCCTACGAGATGCAGTGCAGGTGAGCTAGGTGCAGAGATGCTTGGGAGAACTACAGCAACATACATTGGTGTTAGAGCAAGAACTCTGTGGCCTTAAAGAGTCAGCATCTCTGACGGCAAGGCAGTAAGCGACGGTGATGATGAATATTATGAGAAAAAGGATGATGAATGTTATGAGACTGGGTCCCTGCTTGGCAGCGAGGTCCATTATACAACAGAAAGGGAAGCAAGAGCAGCCTAAGGCCCAGGGGTGGCATGTGACTGAGTTCACAACTTATCCACAATATACTCAGGCAGAGTTGGTCAACTTGGGTAAGCAAGGGGAACCCTTGGGAGCAGGACTTTTGAGACTCTGGAACACAGGGGTGGATGGTATCATTTGTTCCAGTGATGAAACAGAATGGTTGGTATCTATAACCACTCACCCCTCATTGAGACAAAGTTTGCAGAATGTTAGGCACCTCATGGAGGGCACACCTAACCAAACATACACCCTCATGGAATGTATTAACGCTTCCATCTGCACCATGTGGGTGATTGTAGGATAGCTCCTGGATACTGTGAGTAAATGGCATACCTATGCTGAGTGGGCCCAGGTTATGAGAGATCTGGGCATGAAACAGTCAATATTTAATTCAAATACCAGAGGCCCAGATGACAGCATTTTATGGGTTGCTGGTAGATTCTTTACCACTAGTGCCACCTGGGAAGCCCCGCAAAACCCCTCATAGGTGCCAGGCCCTGTGGCTTCACTGGTGGCTCAGATGGCAAAGTGTCTGCCTGCAATGTGGGAGACCCGGGCTCAATCAAAATTTATCATTTTGAACAATGCCCCATCCACAACTTCTGGATACCTGAATGCTATTCTTGCACTCTATGAGTGCCCCATTCTTACCCTATTCTATGAAGTAACCTCAATGCTGGCTAACTTGGGAGAAATAGAGCAGCAGCAGGCAAAAGGTGTCAGGAGTGTGAAGATACCAAAGAGGCCAGGCTGGGAAAGGCCCCATCCAGGTGATGAGAATGTAAATGTGGGCTAATTTGCTTGCAGTGGGAGTGACAGAAAAATAATAGTTAGACCCCCCAGTGCTCTTCTCCTAGAGCTATAGAGGCAACTGAGACGGGAGCAGCAGTTTAGCAAGTTTGTGAAGCAGCCACAGCAAGAGATAAGGGCAGTTCAGCTAGAAGATTACATGGTGCCCAAGGATATTCCTTTAGAAGCCCTTTTCCACTTTGAATAGGGCTCAGACTAAGGTGTGCACCTGAAGAACCCAAGCAGGGACCAGAGACCCCATGTAGAACTTGAAGTTCACTGGTCTCTAGCTAATGTAGAGAGAGTAATGGCTCTGGTTGACACCTGTGCCAAATGCAGCCTTGTTTAGAGCAGGTGGTAGCAGTTTCCAGGTCCTAGTGCATACATTGTTGGCTACAGCGGCCAAATGGTTAAGATTTAGGCTGTGGCCTAGATTTAGAACAGTGTACTGTAAAGTCTGGCTCCTATGATGTAGATGTAGGCTGTGTCCTATGCTGTACATTTAGAACAGCATGAAAGCATTTGGAATCTTATGGGTGGGCTGTGAATGCTGCAAAAATCCACTCCTTGAGTTGTGTCCAACTCTTTGCGATCCCATGGACTGTAGCCTACCAGGCTCCTCAGTCCATGGAATTTTCCAGGCAAGAGTACTGGAGTGGGTTGCCATTTCCTTCTGCAGGGGATCTTGTCAACCCAGGGATTGAGCCTGGGTCTCCCACATTGCAGGCAGACACTTTGCCATCTGAGCCACCAGTGAAGCCACAGGGCCTGGCACCTATGAGGGGTTTTGCGGGGCTTCCCAGGTGGCACTAGTGGTAAAGAATCTACCAGCCAATGCAGGAGACATAAGAGATGTGGGTTTGATCCCTGGGTTGGGAAGATTCCCTGGAGAAGGGCATGGAAATCCACTCCAGTATTTTTGCCTGGAGACCATGGACAGAGGAGCCTGGCAGGCTACAGTCCACAGGGTTGCAAAGAGGCAGACATAACTGAAGTGACTTAACACACAGGCAATAAAAACCTGCAGGGGTAGAATTGCCCCTGTGGAGGCTCTCCTGCAATTTCACAAGGCGTGATGATAGACTGGACTTGGCCATGGAAGATAAAGTCACTCCACATGTGGTGAGTGGCTCTTGCTCCATGAGGGCAAGACTGCAACATGAGCTCCAACTGATACCTGACATTGCGTTTTGTTATGCATTGGGGATGTAAATGTTTGTAGCAACTGCTTGCTGTTGCAAGACAAAAATCCAAGGGTCAGCGCTAATCACCAAGGGAAGCTTGTGGAAGATGGTTTGTGCGTAGATAGTGAGGCATGAGACCCCGAAGTGGTAGAATACTGGGAAAGAGCAAATCAGCCAAGATGGTGTGGTCAGGCTCACTCACCCCACGTCCTCTCACTCTCGCCCCAGGTTACAGCTGAGCGCACTTACAGCACTGCGCATGTGCACCACGACGTGTACGCACTTGGCAACAGGCCACTTTTGTTCTGCACATTATGGTTGTGTTATGGCGGTGAGGGCGTATACTGACTGTGCTCGCTGGGTCAACCATGGGAGAAGAGAATACAATGTGTCTGTTACTAGAGGTGCTGTGACAGTCAGGAGAGAATAAATGCGTTTGCAGTTCCTAGGCCTCGAGTTTTCTTCCAGGTTCCCTGCTCTCTCTTCGTCTACCATGGGTTCAAGGGACAAGGTACACAGTCAGAAACAGCGAGACAGTAAGTAACTTCCTTTCTCAGATGACTTCTTAGTAGGAATGTTAAGCTGATATTAAATTCATAAAACTAATATGAATCATTTTTTTAATATGGAGAATGGTTTACTGCTGTAAAGTCATAATCATAAATATTTTATTTTTGATAAAGACATATTTGCAACGTCCTGAGGATGCAGAATAAGAAGCTCATGAAAATTTTATGAAATGTTGTTTGACCAAATTTTTAAATCACGGGTGATACTTTATCACAAATTTATTTGTGCTACCAAATAAAGGCGTTTCAAAATTATTTCAAGAGCTGTTTTACACTTTATCAAACTACCAAAAAATACCACAAGTGCATCACAAACTCTTTTTACTGTAGACAATTAGTCATTTCAGGAAAATTTGTGGTTCTCTAAGTAAAGAATTTTAAGTTTACTCCAGAGATTAGTTGAAAACATTTTCTAAATGAGAAATAGGTGATGGAATATCTTAATATCTTGCCCACAAGTAATCAATTTCCATTTAATTTTCAAGTACATACCAATCACATAACTGTTTATTAAATATGTATTTTATTTTATAAAACATACCAAATGAATAATAATATTTTAGTTCTAGTTCATCAATAGTTTGGCATTCAATCCATGACTCTCCAAAACTACCTATCTAAAGTGATATTTTTTTTAATCCAGCACACTAAGGCTCTTCAATATCCAATAAGGAATATAAAACATCACTGCTAGACAGTAAATAATTACACAGAATTTTAATTATTAAGATAATTTCCATTCTGTGTCCATGTAAAACATTTGGATGTTAATTTACTTTAGAATGCTGAAATATCATATTCACATTTTTCACCTGTTACAAATCACTCAAAGCTTTATGAAAGAAAATCAGCTCATGATTGTAACATTTCTTGTTATTTTAGTTTATCCGAAGAAAATTCTCATCTTTTATTATTTTTAAATAGCCAAATGGGGCTTACAAGGTAACAGGCATTTTTAAAAAGAAAATTAAAATATTTTGAACACATTACTTCCAAAGTTATACTTGGTCAAACAAATATGACCAAAAAGGAAATGTTAATGTTACATTAGTTATATAACTGAAATCTAACATTCTACATCTTAAAATTAAGCTGTTTCCATTTTACTACCAGTTCAATTTTAAACATTTCTATCAAAATATTCAATATGATGATAAATATGACCAAGAATACTGAAGGTGTTTTTCAGACAACAAAGGCAGTTTATATTATGTGATTGCTAGAGTATTTGGCATTGTGTTCCAGAAAGAAATCTTAAAGATTATTCAATTGGGTTTTATATTACATGTCACATATAACATTGGTCCACATCTGATCAAATGAATATAGAAAAATGCTATTTAGTGTGCTTCCCAGTAGAAATATACATTTTACATTTTTATTTTTAACATTTTATGAAAATGTGTTTAACTTTGCTTCTTTGAGCATTTCATGCATTTATATATGCATAATACAGGTTTTGGTTTCATATCCTCATATCCATATAAAATTATCTTCCTTTTTTTTTTTTTGTCTGAAAGATTTCTTTTTTTCTCCAACCAAGGCACGCATCTGCTTATGGAGATAGTGGTGGTAGTTGTGATGGTGATGTACGGTCATAAAATAGGGCTTATCATATAGGAATCATCAAAGATCAATGCCAAACTAACATTCAGCTTCTGAAACATCAAAATATGATTTTTGCTGCTAGAAAATAATCTTGAACCTCAGACTATTTCTATCAAGAGATAAAGCATATATATATATATATATATATATATTTTAAATATACACTGAGCATGTCATGGTCCAACCTGGAATAATTACTGTATGAATTTTTCTGAAAAATACAGAAGATGATGCCAATGTATGTTTATAAGTAAATCATTTCTATGGTAGGAGGATATAATATAGAGAGATAGAGGAAGAGGCAAGAAGAGAGAAAAATAATCAGAAATGTGTGTTTTTCTCTTCTCTGGACTTTCACCTTGGCAGAGATTTTTAAATTATTTGAGGTAACTACCCAGTATAGTTTATCTGCTCCTCTGCGTGGGCATCTGGAAAATGGCATTTCCAATGTTAAATATCCAGCTCTAGTTAGGAGGTGATCAGAAACGTGGTTAAAAAAGGGGATGCTCTAAGTCAACTCAGGTCTCATGTATTATGGATAATAAGCTAATAGTTCACGTGCTATCAGTCCTGCCCTGAGAGGGAAAAATGATTTTTGAAAGAGTCTAGGGTAGGGTAGCAGAGTAAAATAATAAGAGAGGCTTAGATTTCAGAAATTGTATTGGGCTTAAAGGAAGAAGAGTCAGCATAGAAATATGGACAATGCCTCCTGGAATCTTTATCTTACTGAAAAATAAGGATCACTGATTGACTGTCCTGAGCTCAGCTAGGATGTGGCCTGACCACACAGATTAGGATATTATGGATGTTCTTTTGGAAGCTCTATGCTGACCTATGTACAATGAAGGACCCTCCAAAGAGAAAGGCCACCCAAACTTTTGGCCCCTCCTTGCAGCAGCCTATACACAGTGATTGGTCATGTTTGGATATAGAGGTTCAACTTCTATTTCCTAATTCAGGCTATCTCTGTAGTGTGTGTTGAAAGCCTAAGTAAGAAATAAAAGTACTTTAGAAGATGGGAGTGAAACCAAAGATTTGGGACCTGTAATAACTTTGTGAATATACTAAAGTTACTGGATGATACAGTTTATAAAGTGTGAATTATAGCTCAACTTTAAAAATAGTATGTCTGAAGAAGATGAGATAACCAATGGTTGAACTGAGAACAGTGAGTCTGGAAGCATCATTAATAATGGGAAAGGGAGGTGGTTAAGACAGCAAGCATCACTGATCATTGCAAGTAAGTCAGGAGCATATGACTGAAAATTGATATATCAAGAAAAACGAGCTCATAAATATGGAGAACAAATTGGTGGTTGTGGAATATGGAGAACAGAGGAAGGAGGTTGGAGGTGGGTGAAATGAATGAGGAGGATCCAATCGTACATGAAATAAAGACATCATGGGAATGTTATGTATTACATGGTGATGATAGTTAACAATATTGTATATTTGAAAGTTGCTAAAATAATAGATCTTAAAAGCTTTCATTATAAGGGAAAAATTAATTATGTACAGTGATAGATATAAACTAGACTTATCATGGTGATCATTTTGCAACATATGACAATATAAAATTATTATGTTATACACCTGAAACTAATATAAAGTTACATATCAGCTGTATTTCTGTTAAAAAATTAATAATTAGAAACAAAAGGCACACACTTTGCCCTAGAACTACTTCTATGGATTTGGTGGAATATAAATTTAAATCTTTATTTTTTCCCTCTGGCGTTATGAGAGAAACTATGGCCTGAAATAGGAAAGAAAATGACTTAATTACTTTTCTTAAGAGATATATTTATAAAATTGGTAGTATTTGCACCTGGAATTCTTTATCATTGACATGGTCTGCCAATGACCAACAAATGCCCAACTACTTCCCATGTGGTTCTACCTCACTTTAGAACAGAATTATAATAAATCTATTTACATTTGTCTTGTGATTTTCTTCTTGTGTCACCCCACAGGTAAGTTTTTGAAACTCGAAAGATAGTTTTCCACAAACTCTATAGATTTTTATGCAGATGCATAAAACTGGACCTAGATCTAGGGCTTGACAAATAGAACTCAAACCAGTTGCTGCAAGTATAAAACACATGTTCAGAAGATGTGCCCTTTGGGATTAAATTGGATTAGATTGGATTTTGAGAGTAGGATCTTATTACAGTAAATCTTTAAATAGTTAATAAAACTAGTCAAGTACAGGGACTTAAGACCAGGGTGAACACATTGAAGTCATTTTATTTCCTTAAATGTTTAAGTCACATTTGTCATTTAAGTCAGGATTAATTCATTGTGGAATTATATTTAATTTCCTGTGAAATGCATAAGGCCACAGAGTGGAGAAACAAGGCATAAAGTTCTTATTTTGACATTTATCTTGGTTGATGATTTTAAGACATCGCTCACTTACCCAAAATATTGAGCAATGACTTAGTTTCAGAGACTATAATATAAAAATGTCATGTTCCTTTCTTTTCAAGGAATCATAGAATTTTACAGAAGGCAAATAAACCAATAATCACAATGTGTTAATCCGTACTATTTTTAGAATACACTTTGCTCAATTTAAATCTTAGCAGGCTACTTAGTTTCGAAGGCAATGGGGAGCATTTGAAGATGTTTACAAGGATGTGATTATAATTATGGAACATGGCACCCATCGCCTACTAAATAGATTTAAAACTCCTTAGCATATTGTAATTGTCATTTATGATCTGTTCCCTCATCTCCCATTCACATTTCCCCAGCTGTGTATTCTTTCTCATGCAGGGAATTATTTTTCTTGTTTTAATGTGTTTGTGTAAACTGTCTGTCCTGCTCTGTTTCTTTCTCCTCTTCTGCAAGAATCAGTGAAGCCCAACTCCTACTCATTCATCCAGACTAAACTCATATGTCATCTCTTTAGAAAAGCCTTTCCTGACTCCATTGTTTCAAGCTGCTTTGCCAAGCTCTGTGAGTCACTCCCAAATCTGGTCCCACAGAACTTGGGACATATTACTATCAACACTCATCACATAGCCCTGTAATTATTGAATCACATGTCAAACTCAACAGACTGTGAGACAAAGACTCGTATTAATCTTTTTGTCAAAACATATCAAAAACACAAGCACTCAGAAAGACTTTTGGAATGTGGCAGATAAAAAATACACATATTTTGCATCTTTGTTTACAGTATTACATTACAATACCACGGATTTGCATTGTGTTCCATAAGCAGCAGCGGGCCATGGGGACTTATAAACAGATTTGTAATGTATCAGATTTGTGAATTCATTATTCTAGCAATGAGATGTGAGAGTGGGCTAAGAACATTTGTCAGACACTGATTGAAAAAGTAGATGCTGTCAAATCAAGTTGTTTAGTCCAGGAATTCCCTTATTCCCCTTACAAACCTGCATGATCTTTCAAATAGTGTAACTTTCTATGCAGCCAAGGATGCAGCATATATGCAGAAGAATAACTGGACCAGGAAACCTTAAGTAGTTACCATGTTACGTCCTTGAATGCCTCTCTCCACCCATAATGTCTCTGTTATCCCATTTTTTCTCCTGGGGACTCCTTCCTGCTGATAAATGAACAACTGCAATGTTAATATCATACTCAGCAAGGAAATTCCAAGATTCTGTTCCAAAGCCTCAGGCAGCAACTTTTCTGAGCAATACATGCCAACGACTCCTCAGTGTTAAATATTTTAACTATCACTCCTGGTTATATAAGTAATTCTGACAACATGACACTGTACTGGGGGCAACAGCTTTGTATATGTTAGGTTATTGTAATACACAAGTAAGTGACAACAACCAAACTGACACAGCAAATGAGGTGGAGACTGTAGAGTTAGAAATGAGATGCAATTCTATGGAGAGAAAAAGGTCCTAAATATCCCAAACTTAAGGACAAAATACTAGGTTCAGAATGAGGCAGGAGTTTAGGTAATAGGAATGGGATATAATATGTCTTGGTAGTTAAGCAACTTATTGTCTGAATATTAAAATGTCAGGATAAAGTTCCAAAAATAATCCTAAATTTAGATATGGCCCTTGAATATGAAGTGGGTGTAATACTACACATATGTTATGAAGTATGAAACTGCTTTGGGAACAGTAAGATGAGGGTATAAGATGCCAAGCAAATTCTGACAGTGATCTCATGAGAAGTTTAATATCCATTTGTAGATAAAAATACAAATCCTTTCTGTTGTAGAAGTCAGTAAGAGAAAAAAAAATTATCCTAGCTAAAAGGGTTATGACTGTCTTTTCAAATAACCAAATACGTAAGAGTTTTTTAAATATGTATTATCTGACCAAGAGAGAGAATTTCACATGCAATATCTGAACTGAATAATAAACTACTATTAAATATTAGACATGTTTTAGCATGATTCCTGTTTTTGTTTCCTTTTTCTTAATGGGCTTCCCTGGTGTCTCAGAAGGTAAAGAATTTGCCTGCAATGCAGGAGACCTGGGTTCAATCCCTGGGTAGGGAAGATCCCATGGAGAAGGGAATGGCCACCCACTCCAGTGGTCTTGCCTGGAGAATTCCATGGACAGATGAGCCTGGCAGGCTACAGTGAATAGTTTAACATAATTGATATCTCTATTCTAGTCATACTAATTCAAAATTTGAGAATCATCATGGATTATTTTTCCTTCTTCATCTCCTGTAGCATAAATTTTATCATATCTAACTGCATGTGTATCCAAAAGTGTATGGCTACCACTCCTTTTCAGAGCTATGTGCATTTATGGATCTTCATATATTTCCTGACCTGTTGCATTTTTCTTATAGGTGAAGATATTTGCGACAGGTCCCACATATTCTGATTACTTTTAGTCATAGTAGCAGACTCATTTTATGAACTAAGCTCCAGCTCAAATTTTATCACAATTCTGAGCTCTTACCATTGAAAAGTTTCTCCAGCCCTGCTTGGAATCCTCAAGTGGTGATTTTAGGAATAGGGAGGTTTAGGGTCCATATCTTTACTAGTTCTTATTCATGTCTTTCTCACTAAACTAGCCATAATTTCTGGCCTCTTCAAGTTGAAGCTGGGATAGAAGGAGGAGAGTGAAAAGGATTCTCCTTGACTGGTACAGTTACAGTATAACTCAAGTTGCTTCTAATAACAGATGTATAATTTCAGGCTCATTAACTTGTAGGGCATTTTTAAAGGCTCCTCATGGAAACTTCTACTGAAAAACTCCAACCGAAAATGATGTGGTATAAATAATGTGACTGTACTGGCTGTGCCTCGTATGGATTCTCCACTATCCCCAAAGCCACAGAAGGGTGTCTTTGCCCTTACATGTGATTAATTGTCTTGTGTGAGATTACTTTTTGGAAGCACAATAGGCAGCATGGTTCTGATCAAGTTAGTTCTCCCAATGCAAACCTCTCCACCATACCTAATCCATCTCCAAGCCATCTAGCCTCTGCAGTTTCCCCTTAGAATAGTCTTAGTAAAGTTAGACCCTATCTTTGTGGCCCCCTGAAGTCCAAGGTTCAAGTCCAGTTCTCTAAGCATTTCTGTTGAAGCCCCTCAAACTTATGTTGGAGAAACAGTACTCCCCTTTCTTTTATGAGGGAAGGTATAGTCTACTAACAACATTCTCCAAAGAATACTGTTTTCCAATCATTTCCACTTTATTTTCAAACTTGAAGGCAGATGAAGAGCTAATGTTGGTAGAACTATTTTCATCATCTTTCATTATGTTCCTTTCAAGTAATCTGACACTTTCCTTTACTTGTATTGTTCTTGGCCTTTGCTCAAAGCTCACAGGAGAAAGAATCTCATTTCAATATTGTATTGAAAGTATATCTTTCTCGCCAAGTACAGTAAAACTTCTTAAAGTCAAGAATGAAAGCAACATGGCGAGCTGGTTAGCAGCATAGAAACAGAGCCAGATGTGCTTTGGTTCAGATCCAAATTCTGTTACTTGTCAGCTAGGGGACCTTGACCATATTTATTTACTTTCTCTGGAACCTGTTTTCTTTATCTGTAAATGGGGCTGAAAACCTTACCTTATGTAATAGATATCACTTATTAAATCCTTACTAAAATAACATTTATTTAGCACTGTGTCAAAAAGTAAGCAGGCAAATGTCCTTATATCTATTGCCTCCTGTACAAAATGGAACTTGTAATTTTCCTGCATTTACTGATGAGGTGTATATATGTATGTTAATATATATGTGTTAATTAACCATGCCCACATTAAATAACCTTTTTAACTTGAACAAATGACAGAGCCTGAATCTAGAAATTTCCCTTCCAACATTCATGCCCATTATGATAGATACACTGACAGCCAACCTTACTAGACTGCTAAGAGGAATTACATGAGATCACTGTTTGAAAGTATTTCTCACTGTGCCTGCTGTACAAACCCCGTTAATAAATGATAGCCACCATTATATAATTTAATTTTATTTTTCTTTCAGTCTTTCATAGTTATAAGCCTACTGTCTTTTTATGGCTACTAACAAGCATTACAGAGAAGGCAATGGCACCCCGCTCCAGTCCTCTTGCCTAGAAAATCCCAGGGACGGAGGAGCCTGGTGGGCTGCAGTCCATGGGGTCGCTACGAGTGGGACACAACTGAGCAACTCCACTTTCACTTTTCACTTTCACGCAGTGGAGAAGGAAATGGCAACCCACTCCAGTGTTGTTGCCTGGAGAATCCCAGGGATGGGGGAGCCTGGTGGGCTGCCGTCTATGGGGTCGCACAGAGTCGGACACGACTGAAGTGACTTAGCAGCAGCAGCAGCAACAAGCATTAATTAAATGGGTATGTGCTGGAGAGGGTGTGGAGAAAAGGGAACCCTCTTACACTGTTGGTGGGAATGCAAACTAGTACAGCCGCTATGGAGAACAGGGTGGAGATTCCTTATAAAAACTGGAAATAGAACTGCCATATGACCCAGCAATCCCACTCCTGGGCATACACACGGAGGAAACCAGATCTGAAAGAGACATGTGCACCCCAGTGTTCATCGCAGCACTGTTTATAATAGCCAGGACATGGAAGCAACCTAGATGCCCATCAGCAGACGAATGGATAAGGAAGCTGTGGTACATATACACCATGGAATATTACTCAGCCATTAAAAAGAATTCATTTGAATCAGTTCTAATGAGATGGATGAAACTGGAGCCCCTTATACAGAGTGAAGTAAGCCAGAAAGATAAACATCAATATGGTATACTAACACATATATATGGAATTTAAAAAGATGGTAACGATAACCCTATTTGCAAAACATGTACAGAACAGAGTTTTAGACTCTGTGGGAGAAGGCAAGGGTGGATGTTCAGAGAGAACAGCATTGAAACAAGTATACTATCAAGGGTGAAACAGATCACCAGCCCAGGTTGGATGCATGAGACAAGTGCTCAGGGCTGGTGCACTGGGAAGACCCAGAGGGATGGGATGGAGAGGGAGATGGGGGTGGGGATCGGGATGGGAAACACATGTAAATCCATGGCTGATTCATGTCAATGTATGGTAAAAACCACTATAATATTGTAAAGTAATTAGCTTCCAACTAATAAAAATAAATGGAAAAAAAAATAAATGGGTATGTGAAAATATAGTAATTTACTGTTAATATATGGTTATAAAAGTTTAACCTTGTACTTTTCCCCTTTTTAATATAGTGCTCTTACTATAAACACTAAAGCTCCTTTTTGTATGTGAAATTAATAATGTTATTATCATACCTTAACTTCAAGTTTCAGTATTATTTCATAAGTGTCCTACTCAAGGAAGGAAAATAATTCAACTTCCAAATAAAAATAGAAAAAAGTAGCTACCATATTCATTTTGTTTTAGAATTTGAACTCCTCTCTCACATGTTCAGCTTATATAATCATTTTTTTCAAGTTTATAATACTCATTTTGTAACTATAGTACCACACCCTTACTAAACACAGTAATTTCTGTGATGTAAATGCTTAGTTAGCAATTAAATAAAATAAAAAAGTATGTCTTATTATCATTTTACAGAAGAAGAAATTGATGTACATAAGCATTAAATTAATTGTCTTATTTCACAGATCTAATAGACATTGTTCTCAGACTTCCAAAACTAACTTTTCTCACAATATGTTGAAAAGTGTGAGGATTCAAAATAGTGGCTGAGCCTGGCAGGGGGCAGAAGGAGGACTTCTGAGGTGCTGATCCTGTTCTTTCTCCTGAACTCAGTACTGGTTATGTCACAGTGCTCACTGTTTGAAAAACCATCAATTTATATACTTAAGATTTGTGCACTCTTCTGTATTTATGCCATATTTCAAATACAAAATTTACTTAAACTGTCTCTATTGGTCTGATATCTCCCTCCAGCTACTGATGTTGGAAGAAACCACAGTAGAGAGGGAAAAATGGACATACACATTTTTCACTAGAGAGAAAAAACATTATTAAGGCAATGTCCTTTAACAGATGAGAGGAGGTGGAGGTAGTATACAGAACAGAGTTAGGTCATTGATAGCAGCATGGGTAAGTCATCCACTGTGTCTGGGGAAAGTGACCATGCATAGATACAGGTGCAAGTATCAGAGCGGATTCTTGTTGTGGTGAGAGCTTTCAAATTTCTATATTGATTGATTTTATATTCCACATGAAATCTGAATCATGACTAAATCAGATTAGAGTTAGGAAAGGGAAAAATGTTGATTATTTAATAAGAGAAAAGGTAAAAATATAATCAGTTAGGAGAGTTGGAGATTAACTTATTGGGGAAATAGTGTAAGAATGTTAGGACTATATGAGTTTACCATCAAGAGTTTGAAGTAAGTTGAACTGTGCATGTGTGTACAGACACATGTGTGGTAGTGTGAGCATACATTTTCCAACCATATTTAATTATTCCAATATGGAAGCAAGAAAAGTGGATGTAACCCGGTTTATTGTTTAGCCCAGTGAATAAGATAAAGTGAGAGACTGGTTAGATAACTAAATCTCTGTGTGTGTGTGTGTGTATGTGTGTGTGTGTGTGTGTGCACGCGCACGCGTGCATGCACACTCAGTTGCTTCAGTTGTGTTCGACTCTTTGCAACCTGATGGACTGTAGCCTGCCAGGCACTTCTGTCCATGGAATTCTCCAGGCAAGAAACCTGGAGTGGGTTGCCATGCCCTCTTCCAGAGAAGTTTTCTGACCCAGCAATCTAACCCACATCTCCTGCATTATAGGCAGATTCTTTACTGCTGAGCCACTGGGGAAGCCCCACAATGGAATATATGTGTAGGCAAATAAATTTAATGATTAAATATAGAACTTAATCTACATTAAGTTGTATATGAGGACATGAACAAAGTAATAGTGAAAGAGTGCTAAAACAATGGAAGCTTCTGAAGTTTCTTAAAACTTAAGATGTGAGAGGCAGTGAGATAAAAGACAAGGACATGATAGTTAGGAAGTCAAAATTTAAAATACAGAGTATTGGCACTTAACTCTGTAATGACGAAGTCACGTGTCATGCCATGCTAATAAGTTAGCAAGAAAGATGAGATCGCAGGGACAGAGGAGGTAAAAAGTTGGAAACCAGAATTTTGGTAAAATCATCTATTTGACTTAGACTTTGTATTTTATAAAAATGGCTTAAAAACCAAAAACATGCTATCTCAATTTATTTTTTACTTAATAAGATCATTTTACTTTGAAATCTGAAATGCTTTCATAGTTACAGTGTATTAGACTTATTCCTTTGCATTGATTATATTTATGAGGGAAATTTCAATTCTGCTCAATATAAGTGTGTATGAATGTAAATGTCCATTGAGCAAAGATTGCTCAGAAATATACAATGTATATTTTTTTAATAAAAGCAATATTTGTTATAATTTTCCCCAAGAAGAGGAAGTTTATCAAGATAACAAGTATAAAATCATACTAGTATTTAGGAATATAGTTTGCTTCTCTGATCCGACTACAACAACTATGGCAAATACCTTCAAAATGTCCTTAAAATATTTCAGTTTCTTTTCTTAGCATGTGTTTAATTTTGGAGGCTTATTTTTATGAATTTTTGTGAGAGAATTAAATCACTAGACAGTTGTTTCATCTGATTATGATATCCTTGCAAATATACATTTCAAACAGTATTCTGAAATCTTTACATATTATACTGAGATGTGTAAATTTATATAAAATGTAGACCCCTTCAGAAGAACAGTTGAAATATACTATTTATTTATTCTCAAGGTCTTTTCTAAGAAACAGTGAAAGACTTCTGTACAAGTTTAATGCATTTTAAACTACTCCAGCTTTTTATAAAGTTTATTAAGTTCCTCTTCCATTAAAGCTACCGATAAATTACAGAAGCTATTCAGGGATTTCTGGGACTCTATAGAGGTTCCTCAGAATGCTGTAGGTTGAGCAAAATTGGGCAACATAACTCTTGGCTATCACATCAGCCTTTACAGCCCCAGTTTTATCTGTTTTGTATATTGCATTTTGCTTATGGTTATGATTGAAACAATAATTTATACTAATGATAAAATAGCAATTAAAAACACCTGATATTCAAAAATTGGTACTAGATCCCATGATGGCTTTTGTCTATATAAAAATTCTATCTCTTGAGAGTCTGTTGGACAGCAAGGAGATCAAACCAGTCAGTCCTAAAGGAAATCAACCCTGAATATTCATTGGAAGGACTGATGCTGAAGCTGAAGCTCTGAAACTTTGGCCATCTGACTTGAAGAACTGACTCACTGGAAAAGCCCCTGATGCTGGGAAAGATTGAGGGAGGAGGAGAAGGAGTGACACAGGATAAGGTTGGGTGGCATCACACAACATGAGTTCGAGGAAACTCCAAAAGAGAGTGAAGGACAGGGACGCCTGGCACACTGCAGTCCATGGATCACAAAGAGTCAGATACAACTTGGTGACTGAACAACAAATAGCTCTAAAAATTCCATATTTTTCTCATCAGGCTGCAAATAACTGATTGACTCTCATAAAGTGACATAAGCATAAAGTGAAAGATATGAAATTCAAATTCCATTTTTGCCAACTCTAAGTTGTGGTTCATTCCATTTGGGAAAATGGAACTATATCCAGTAAAATAAATAAATAAAGGTGGAAATATTTTGGCAGAGCAATAAAATTAACTTTAAAAAACTTCACTACAAATAAAATCCCTGTAGCAAGAAAATAATATTAGCATAGAATACCACCATAATTCTGATTAGTGGAACCAAAAAAACAGAGTTTCAACAAAGCAGATTATTTTATTATTAAGAAAATACTGGAAATGCATACTAGAAACCCAATACAATGTCATTGTCCATATCAGTGCAATTATTCTAATATTGACAGGTTACATAAAAATGTAATTTTTCTATAATAGATTTACAAGCCAACTTTATAAGTCAATCATATTTAACTCATCATTTTATGTCTTCCTAAAGTTTCAATTTCAAAAATGCCCTGACTTGCTGAGTAAATATAGCAGAGCCATAGAAGAATCATTCTCTCTTGCTAGGAACTTTTGCACAAAATCAACAATGAAAATAAAGTCCTACATCTGCTATGATTGAGGGGAGAAAAAAAACCACTAAGCAAAAAAATGCATATTTCAAATAATAGTCAATATTAAATAAAATTACCATCAAAGTAAATGGTCAATTTCAGACAGCACCAACAAAACTACTGACCCTAGAGTGCAGAGACATGGCCTAGCTGGTGATAAAGCAGTGGAGACAGACTTGTAGAAGAAATTTCTCCTGGGCCTGATTTGGCTCAGACAGACAGATACAAGGAAATATAGAGTGCTACTTGTATGAAGAGAGTAGTCTGTCTTTGTGGTTTATTAGGAGGAATTCTTTGGATTTTAAAATCTAAAAAGCTACTACTCCTTCACCCACTATTGGAAAATATTGCAAATGGCTGATTCGGACAACTGTAATTCAATTTTGAATGGACACTATAACCTTTATACATAGGTAAAAATAATCAAGAGAACAAATGTAACACTTTTCAAAGGATTAGAAAAACCACAACCTCATGGGAAGATGTTGCCATACAGAAGATGAAAGTTGTAGACATTTCACTATTAGTGCTGAGCAAAATGTCCACTCAACCAGACCACTAATGATTCCGTGTCAATTATGATAATATTTCTCTCACTGTTCATGAATAGTCATACAGGGGTATTTTTCTGTAGATACTGTGTTACATCTGAACCACCTGATGCCTTCTTCTTGTATTTATAGTTAGAGATATGCAAGCCAGATTTATGGATGAACTCAAATGCAGATCTCAGTTTATGTCTTATAAGTAAAGCACCTAACTCTGAACTTTCCCAATCATTTTCACAGCTAGGAGAAAACCAGCTGTTTTCTTATATGGCAATCATTTACATGATTATTGGGTGTTCTGTAGCAAATTTTTCACAGTAGGAGACTTTATAGATAAGAAATTCATCAGTGATAGAGGAATAGATTGCAAAGCAGTCTAGTTAAATGTTATGATAGGGAAACTGCACATTTTGTCTATTTAAACATTATTGCTTTGTTTTGGAGTGTAGGTCCAAATAAGCTTTAGAATATAAACTTTCCCAAGAAGTCATTTTCTTTAAGAAACTAGCAGGGTTAAAAATAAACTTTTGTCAGCAGAAAAACTGTTTAGCTGTTTGTAATCCTTAGCAGAAGAAGAGCAAAGGAAATCAAATCCCATCAATTGTGTGGTAAACAGCCTGTGCTATAGAACTTTCAAGCAGAGGGTAGTCGTGTGAGAAAGGCACACAGGCTAGACAATATTTTTATTCTTTAAATTAGACTCATGAGATTAGGGGGCCGACAAGTTGAAGTAGAGGGGAAAGTCTTTAGACTTTACAAAAAACAAAAAATGTCCTTTATGCTTTATTTTTACTTTAATTCAGGCAGTGGATAAATTCAGAAAAGCTCCTGTTACCCAATTTGTATGGGTGTAAATAGCTGAATCCTAGGGAGGTAAGTTCAGTTGAGCAGCTTAGCTAATTGAAAAACATTGACACCTACATTGACCTGCTCTTTCTTACCTCTGAGGCCACAAGCCTCATATTGGCAGGAGCAGCTGGGGTGGCATATAGAACACATCAAGTTTGTGTTTGAGCATAAGTAGTTTTTAGAGAAATGGAAGGGTTATAACCAAGGATAGATAAATAGCAAATTATATCAAGTAAAAATGATCAGTGGTACTTTGGAGTACCCATGATGTTATTTTTCTCCAAAAGTTGCATTTAAATGATACCTGATTTTAAATAATTTAAAGAAATAATGTACACTTATATTTATGTGTATATTTAGACTGCAATTTTGGCAGAATAGACCATGAGCTTTTGATATATTTTGTTACTTTTAGTAAATTTGGTTGACTTAAATTTTGAAATGTTTCTTAGATTTTTAGAGCCCTCTCTATTAAAAAATGTTTGTTGTACATATTGTTATTCTTATTTGTTAACTAAAATTTTGTTTTGAGGACTTCCATTGAATTCAGTTTAACATTCTGAACAAAAAGTATACAATAAAGTTTGTAGTCTAGATGCAATCATAATGAAAAGTATTTTTGTAAAGGGCAGAAAAAAATAGTAAAAAAAATGTGAGAAAAAGAATGAAAAAGAGAAAAAAAAATTTAGCAGGGACACAAATAGACAGACATCAAAATATAAGAAAGAAGGGAAAATGGGAATTTTAGTCTCAGTATATCTCCCACTACTGATGTACACTTAGTACTGTGACTCGTCTCTCATTTTAAAAAGAAATCTGAGCTTGAGACAGACATATGGGATTTTTTATCAACTTCCTCCAGCTAATTTCTGTTACTTTGAAATTTTATTTTATGGAAGTCAAGTGTTCTTCCTCCATCTTTCTCTAGAGCAAAATGCTTTAAAATGTGACCTATACTCATTTTCCCAGTTCCTCTTCTGTGATTGTCTCTTGGAGCAATTACAATCAGACTTCCATTCACATCATTCCACCCAGATAGCTCTTGTTAAAGTTACCAGTAACCCTTCAGTTAAATTAACCTACGGGTAATATCTCAGTCGTTATCTGATTGATGTTATCTGATTGGCATTTCACAGTTGATAACATGCTTTTTATTGGAAATGTATACTTAATATGCCTTCATGGCCCACACTACTACTATCTTGCTAGTCCCCTTTCCTCAGTCCCTTTTCCATCATCACTCTTATCTCCTATTTTTCTCTTTAGTGGGTTACATCCTACAGGTTCAATTCTCTACCATTTTATTAGAGTAGGTAGTACATTTACAGTTATTATAATGTTTATATCATTATATCATGAGTTTGAGTAAGCTCTGGGAGTTGGTGATGGACAGGAAATCCTGATGTGCTGCTGTTCATGAGGTTGCAAAGAGTCAGACATAACTGAGTGACTGAACTTAATTGAACTGATTATATATTCTGTTTAGAGACTACAATGTACATCCTTAAATATACCATGGTATTCATATATATTAAACCACCTTATATAAAATTTAAAATGCTAAAAACAATAGCATGATTTCATTAAAACTATCACTGTTTTTTGTTGTTGTTGTTGTTGTTTTATCTATATCTATATGTGGCTAAGTCGCTTCTATTGTGTCTGACTCTTTGTGACCCTATGGACCATAGCACTCCATGGTCTTCTGTCCACAGGATTCTCCAGGCAAGAATAATGGAGTGGGTTGTCATATATCTAGATGGGAACCCCAGGTGGTGCAGTGGTAAAGAATCTGCCTACCAATGCAGGAGATGCAGAAGATGTGGATTTGAACCCTGGGTCGGGAAGATCCCCTGAAGTAGTAAATGGCAATCCACTCCAGTGTTCTTGCCTGGAAAATCCTATGGAGAGAGACGCCAGGCAGGTGATAGTCAATGGGGTCATAAAGAGTCAGAGATATTCCTTTCTTCTCATCAAATTAAATCTTATTTTATTTATCTGTCATTGACTTTGTTTACTTTTTATTTTACAGTATCTTTTGGGTCTTCATGTATTTATTTATTATGTCAATTTTTATTCAAGTAATTAACCATACTTATAATGACTGTGAAAAAGTCCTTACTTGTCAATGTTAACACATGTGGTCATTCAAATTTCATTTTTAGTGACGTGTTATTAGTTTATAATGGGTCATATTTTTCAGCTTCTTTTCATATAAAGTATTTTATGCTTGACATTGTAGATTATACTTTGTAGGATGTCTGGATTATGCTGTTTTTCCTCAAGAATTATTTTTTTGTCAAGCTTCTTGATCAAATCAGAAATTGGTTTTCTTCTTTGCTTCATCATGTCTATTTGTTTCCATTAATTTTTTCTAATTCTGTGCTTTGTCTTCAGTCAAGGACTTTGTACTAACTTCAGGTTGGTATGGATTTTGGAGTCTCAAGTGAGAGGTGAACTTCCTAGCTGGTGTAATTCTCATTGGAAAGTTAAGAATATTATTATCTTTCCATATGTCATGACCTCTGGAGTCTTTGTTCTGATCTCAGCTTCCTAGCAGCTGCTCTCTATTAGATCTCATCGGAGTCTTGCCTTATATATGCACAACCCAGCCCTCAGACAAATAAACCCAGGGAATATTTGCATGGTTCTGTGTCTCTCTCCTGCACACCTCTCTACTCTTTAGTAATTTGTTCCACAAATTTTAACCACTTCAGCAGGTTTGCCTTCTTAGCTCAGCAAGCCTGTCATTTCTTTAGGCATAATACAGAACATATTCCCAGGCAGAAAGATTGGTTGAACTTAGGGTTCATAGGAGTTATTATTTTATTATGGATCACAGCTCTGTGATGCATATTTTCCAATGCTTGAAAACAGATTCACATGTTTTGTTCATTTTTATATAGTTTGCTTTAGGAGTATGGGTCTCATACCAGTTACTCTCCCATGACTAGAAACTGAAGTCTGACCTTACACATCTTGGCATGTAGTTGTTTTCTCAATTAGTTTTAATTCCTCACCATTATTGGCAAATGTACATTCTTCACAGTTAATGGCAGTGCTTTACTTCCAGTTACTCAGACAAAATCTTGGAGTCATTTTTAGTCTATCTCTTTCTCTCATTCTCTGCATCCAATTTGTCAGCAAATTCTAGTTTTACCTTCAAGATATATCCATAGTATTTCCACTTGATTACATCAAGGCTGTGTATTGTCACCCTGCTTATTTAACTTATATGTAGAGTACATGATGTGAAATGCTGGGTTGGATGAAGCACAAGTTGGAATCAATATTGCTGGGAGAAATATCAATAACCTCAGATACACAGATGATACCACGCTTATGGCAGAAAGTGAAGAGTAACTAAACAGCCTCTTAATGAAAGTGAAAGAGGAGAGGGAAAAAATCTGGCTTAAAACTTAGCTTTCAAAAAACTAAGATCATGGCATCTGGTCCCATCACTCCATGGCGAATAGGTGGAGAAACAGTGACAGGCTTTATTTTCTTGGGGTTCAAAGTCACTGCAGACAGTGACTGCAGCCATGAAATTAAAAGACACTTGCTCCTTGGAAGAAAAGATATGACCAACTTAGACAGCCTATTAAAAAAAAAAAAGCAGAGACATTGCTTTGCCAACAAGGGTCCATCTAGTCAAAGCTATGGTTTTTCCAGTAATCATGTACAGATGTGAGAGTTCAACTATAAAGAAAGCTGAGTGCCAAAGAATTGATGGTTTTGAACTGTAGTGTTGGAGAAGACTCTTGAGAGTCCTTTGGACTGCAAAGAGTTCAAACCAGTTAATCCTAAAGGAAATAACTTCTGAATATTCATTGGAAGGACTGATACTGAAGCTGAAACTCCAATACTTTGGCCACCTGATGCAAAGAACTGGCTTATTGGAAAAGACCCTGATGCTGGGAAAGATTGAAGGCAGGAGGAGAAGAGGATGATAGAGGATGAGATGGTTGGGTGGCATCACAGACTCGATGGACATGAGTTTGAGCAGGCTCCAGGAGTTGGTGATGGACAGGAAAGCCTGATGTGCTGCAGTCTGTGGGGTTGCAAAGAGTCGGACACAACTGACTGACTGAACTGAACTGTAATAGCTTTCTAACTGAGTTCTTCCTTCTGTCTTTGATCCTGTTATGGTTGCCATTATCTTGTACATCATTTTTGCACTTATTAGAATAAGATATCACCTATGATGAAAACTTTCACCAGTTGTTGATCTTAGGAAAGAGTTCCAAGTGCTGTCAGTAGCCTGAGAGGATACACAATCCTACACATGGGATACTGATGAATCTTCATCTCCTATCACTCTTCCCTTTATTTACTCTCTTTTTGTAACACTGACTTCTTTTTTGTACTTACAGTGGATAAGCTTATTTCTACCTCAGAACTTCTGCACAGAATGTTTCCTTTGACTAGAATTATGTTCTCCAAATATGCACATTGGTCTCTACTTCAATACCACTTTTTAATGTGAAGCTATATCTGATCTACTCATTTAATGTGAAGCTATATCTGACCTACTTATTTAAAAAAGACTCTTGAGAATCCCTTGGACTAAGTGTTTTCTTCTAGTCAAACCCCAAGGCCATAGTCCCTTGGACTAAGTGTTTTTTCCTAATCAAATCCCAAAGCCATAAACACCACCTGGGAATCACTGTCCCTCTATCACAGTCTATTAAATAAATTAAAAAAAATTAAATAGACAAGTAAATAGTATGGTAAGTAATATCTTGTTACTTTTGATATAAGTATTTGTTTTCCCATCTGGTATAAGATTTTCAATTTTTCTTTCAAAGAACCACCTTTCCAAATTGGGCATTGCAAGTTCTGGAGCCCCCTCAGAGTTACAGACTACATAATACTGTCCTTTAGTCAGTGTATTGTTAGATCTGTTTGTAAAGTCATCATTCTCTTATGTCTCTTGATTCTCAACATATGCAATTTATTTTAACAACCAGAAACTCTATAATCTTAAATTTCATTGCTTTTTATAGAAATACTTATTTTCTTACCAAGTGACTCCTGTCTCATACATGTGGGCTAAAGTAGGTTCCCTCTTCTGACATCTTGTTTTGATAAGATAAGCCTTACCTAAAATATATACCAAAAGTATCTCTCAATATTAATAATATAGTCATGCAGAAGCATTAAATTAAGAATTTCTTAGTTTCAAATATTAACTAATTTCCCATTATTAAGCATTGTAAACATTATAATACTTAATGTAATATGCCTCCTGCATTTCTGTTTTTCTGTGTCTACTGCACTTTAATTCCTCAAGGACACATTTAGTTCTAATTTGCTGTGTCTGGCACATAGTGTGTGTGGCTTGCTAAATATTATTGAGATACCCACAGAAAATGACAAGATCTGGTTTGAGTTGTTAAGAATAAATTTGATGATAGGTCGAGGAATGTAAGGGTCTATTTGCCTATGGCATGGCCTAGATAAAAGTGACTCTAGAAAAATAAATTGCTGTTTTATGGGGAATAAAATAAAATATAAAAGTTTTTTTTTGGTTTAATAGTGTTTAAATAATAGATAAATATAAAAAGGTACAACATTTTAAAAGGACATTGGAAAATAGATTACCTTAATACAAACTGTTATCAACAATATATGAGAGAGATGAAACATCTAGTCATTTAATATTTTAAAGATATGATAATGGAAAGAAATAGCAGCTAGAAATTAATGTATATACCTATGATGGGTGTACTATGAGAGTGCAGAAGAAGCCTCCATGGATAGAACTTATGGAACTTATGGAACACAAGAGAGGAAGGGATTTTGATTTTATGAAAATATGTAAAAACTAGCTAAGAGATTATTATATATGGGGCATGTAATTTTTCCTCTGGAAAGCCCATCAGCAGCATAAATAAATTGGAATGAGACACTCAGCATTTCCTTATGTCTTCTACTTGTTGGTTTCACTGAAGCAGTGAAACTGGTTAATGACTGCTGCATTGACAGGTGTCTAGAAGGTAAATAGCACAACACATCCCCCTGATGTTTGTCCTCTTAATATCAATTACCTGATTTAGGATTTTTATCTTTGTAGGATTCTACTGCATCAGCTAATCATCTTTGAACTATACTCTTGACAACATAAGTTGACATAAAACTAGTAAGGTATAGAGAAAGGTCATGAATCTGCATCTATGGTATAAAATAGCAGTTTGCAAAGTGTGATCCTCAGGCCACTGGGAATCCCTGAGACTCGGGGCATTCATAAAGTCAAAATACATTATTTGCTCATTTCATTGTGTTGACATTTGTATGACAGTACAAAAGCAATCTTGGGCTAAACTTTTGGCATCTTAGCACAAATTGAGTCAGGGGCAAAATTTGTACCGATAGTATTGGCGTTCTTCACTGCCATACCTTTGCAGTAAACGAAATGTCAGTTTCACTTAAGAACATCTTGATAAAACAGTAAAAACAACATTGATTTTGTTAAATCTTGGTCTTTAGGCACATGTCCTTTTTTAAAAAACATTGTGTAATGAAGTGTGACATGGTCCAATATCTTTTATATATTCCAAAGCACATTTGTTTCCACTATGCAAAGCCATTATGCAGTTCTTATATTGGTGAGCTGAACTAGCCACGTTTATTACAAAGCATCATTTTTTCTTGCAACAGTTACTGACACACAAATTATGATTAATGAGTCATTTGGACTTATCAAAAAAAATGAACATATGGCTTTAAAGAAAACCATTGAGGAAACTTGATGTCAATAATGAAATTCACTTTCAAGCAAAAATTTGAATTTTGGAAAAGGTATATCTACCACTGTTAGGTTGACAGCTTCCTGATATTTGAATAATTTTTCTGATGAAATTAATGATGACATTAACAAATATGATTTTTTTGATATCATAAGTGAAATGCATCAGCATTTCAAAGATTTGTATAACTCAGTGTACCAATAATTTTCCAAGTAATCAATACTTGATGTCATTACATTATGTGTACTTAAAACACGAATTCAAAGTGCAATCTAAATAGATTCCAATGTAGTTGCATGAAATGTTCCTCACTTCCTTTTGGCCCTTATCAACAGGATTCTCAAGTCCAGAACAATCTTTTCAAGTCAATTTAGGTTCTCTTGTATGCTTCCAAAATCTCATATACACCATACTCTCCTACCAACACCTAACCAAACAACTGGGCACCTAGCCTGGCCCAATAGACATATAAAATTTAACCACTGCACTTTCACACTCTTTTGAAATTGGTCCTGCACATTATAGCAGACATTGTGAATGTTTTAGTGATGATATATGTGTTTTAGATCCTGGCCAGCCATGTGACGTTGCTGTCAAATAATTGCTTAGAGATCCAACATTATTTACAATCCACAACAATTCTTTTCTCAAAGTATAACCAGAGTGCTAGGATATTAGGATTCATTTGCCCTTCTAGTCACATGAACGGTCACAACGAACCTTCTCACATGGCACTAGGTCTGTCATACTAACTTGGAATTACTAGCCTTCTGTCTTGATTTATTACCAGAATTTTGTTTCAAGAATCTCTTTGACTACACTTGTTTTTGATCACAGAATCCCTTTATATATCACAGCAAATATGCTTAACATCAAATTAATTCCTTCATATAGGAAGCTCATTTCTTCTCCAGTCATTTTCATAGACAGTGATTTTTGTCTTTTCTATAGACTCCTTTTTCTTTTTCCATAGACTATTTTCTCCTCCTGGAGCAGTTACCCTTTTCCTTGTTCCCCATCTTTTACCTAGCTAACTCCTTACATGTCTCTCAACTGTTACTTTGTCATAGCAGCCTTTCCTGACTACCCAGTTTAAGGCAGACTCCACATTCTTATATGCACCATTTTATCCTCTCCTATTATCGTGTACTTCTTACTTAAAAACACTATTAAGGAGTTTCTTAAATTTTGTGTTGGTTTGTTCTATTTTCTGCTTTAGATAATGATTTATTTAGCATCTGTATTCTGGGCCCAGTACAATGTTTAGATTCATGTAAGAAAGGTATTGCATTGGACCCCTGCTGTAAAGGTTTCATTCTAGTCTTCCTATGTATATTTATGTATGACTAAATATTCTTTAGTTTAAGCGCAATATTTCATATATAAATGTTGTTATATGTCATTTATATGAGAAAGACCGAGACAGAGACACATAAATAGAGAGTAAAAATAATAAAATAGAAATTTAGAATTTAAACAGAGAAATATTCAACAGTGAATAGAAGCAGCCAAAAAGATTTTCTTGCCTTGAAAGTATCAGTATCCATATTCAGAAGCTTATTTCTGATTAGTTAATTTCATAATTATGTTACCTAAATGAGCCATTTTTATTTATTTATTTATTTTAATTTGATGCTTAGAGGCTCTTCCACATCCTCTTTTTGAATTCTCCTCAAATGTTAAAAGCAAACTCTGGGACCAAATTATAGTATCAGGTTTGCTACTTTATATAATTCCATGATGTTCTGGTGGTTTAAAGGAAATTTATCTCCCATTCAGCTTATCAGTCTCTCCATAGATTACTTTTTTTAGCATTATTTACCTTTATATAAAATTGATGTGATAGTGATTAGGGTTGGGGGTGGATGGCTGAAACAGCATGAGAGGAAAAAAAAGTCACAATAATCCCTTCTCCTGTTGGGACCCTAAACTTATTTTTCTGACAAATTGACTTCTTTGCCAAATTAAATTAAAAAAAAAAGATAAACAGGCAAACATATTACTATAGACATATATATTGAAATATTATTGGATTTTTTCTGTCGGTGAGGGGAATTTCAGATAAGTGAGAAAGAAATGTTTTATAAACATAAATTTATGTTAATTTAGTTACCTACACATAATAGTTTTTACTTATGTCAAATAACCCTTAGAAAACTTTACTAACTAAACCTGGATCACATTATTGGGATTTTTATTCATCACCATAAAATGTTTGGCCTTCGAGTACAGAAAGAAGCAGGGCAAAGGTTAAAAGAGTTTTGCCAAGAGAATGCACTAGTCATAGCAAACACCCTCTTCCAATGACACAAAAGAAGACTCTAGACATGGGCATCACCAGATGGTCAACACCAAAATCAGATTGATTATATTCTTTGCAACCAAAGATGGAGAAGCTCTATACAGTCGGCAAAAGCAAAAAAGGGAGCTGACTGTGGCTCAGACTGTGATCATCTTATTGCCAAATTCAGACATAAATTGAAGAAACTAGGGAAAACCACTAGGTCTTTCAGATATGACCTAAATCAAATCCCTTACGATTATACAGTGGATGTGAGATATAGATTCAAGGGATTACATCTGATAGACAGAGTACCTGAAGAACTATGAATGGAGGTTTTTGACATTGTACAGGAGGCAATGATCAAGACCATTCCCAAGAAAAAGAAGTGCAGAAAGGCAAAATGGCTGTCTGAGGAGGCCTTACAAATAGCTGAGAAGAGAAGAGAATCTAAAGGCAAAGGAGAAAAGGAAAGGTATAGCCATTTGAATGCAGAGTTCCAAAGAATAGTAAAAAGAGATAAGAAAGCCTTCTTCAGTGATCAGTGCAAAGGAATAGAGGAAAACAATAGAATGGGAAAAAAAAAAAAACAAAACAACTAGAGATCTCATCAAGAAAATTAGACATACCAAGGGAACATTTCATGCAAAGATGGACACAATAAAGGACAGAAATGGTATGGACCTAACAGAAGCAGAAGATATTAAGAAGAGGTGGCAAGAATACAAAGAAGAACTGTACAAAAAAGGTCTTCATGACCCAGATAATCATGATGGTGTGATCACTCACCTAGAGCCAGACATCCTGGAATGTGAAGTCAAGTGAGCCTTAGGAAGCATCACTACGAACAAAGCTAGTGGAGGTGATGGAATTCCAGTTAAGCTATTACAAATCTTAAAAGATGGTGTTGTGAAAGTGCTGCACTCAATAAGCCAGCAAATTTGGAAAACTCAGCAGTGGCCACAGGACTGGAAATTCAGATTTCATTCCAATCCCTAAGAAAGGCAATGCCAAAGAATGCTCAAACTACTGCACAATTGCACTCATCTCACATGCTAGTAAACTAATGCTCAAAATTCTCTAAGCCAGGCTTCAACAATACATGAACTGTGAACTTTCAGATGTTTAAGTTGGTTTTAGAAAAGGCAGAGAGACCAGAGATCAAATTGCCAACATTCATTGGATCATTGAAAAAGCAAGAGAATTCCAGAAAAATATTTACTTTGCTTTATTGACTATGCCAAAGTCTTCGACTGTGTGGATCACAACAAACTGTGGAAAATTCTTCAAGAGATGGGAATACCAGACCATATGATCTGCCTCTTGAGAAATCTGTATGCAGGTTAGGAAGCAACAGTTAGAACTGGACATGGAACAGCAGACTGGTTCCAGATAGGGAAAGGAGTACGTCAAGGCTGTATATTGTCACCCTGCTTATTTAACTTATATTCAGAGTACATCATGAGAAAGGCTGGGTTGGATGAAGCAGAAGGTGGAATCAAGATTTCTGGGAGAAATATCAATAACCTCACATGTGCAGATGACACCACCCTATGGCAGAAAGTGAAGAAGAACTAAAGAGCTTCTTGATGAAAGTGAAGGAAGAGAGTGAAAAAGTTGGCTTAAAGCTCACCATTCAGAAAACTAAGATCATGGCATCTAGTCCCATCACTTCATGGCAATAGATGGGGAAACAGTGGAAACAGTGGCTGACTTTATTTTTTTGGGCTCCAAAATCACTACAGATGGTGATTGTAGCCATGAAATTAAAAGACACTCTTTGGAAGGAAAGTTATGACCAACCTAGGCAGCTTATTAAAAAGCAGAGACATCATTTTGTCAAAAAGGTCCATCTAGTCAAGGCTGTGGTTTTTCCAGTGGTCATGTATGGATGTAAGAGTTGGACCATAATGAAAGCTGAGCACTGAAGAATTGATGTTTTTGAACTGTGGTGTTGGAGAAGACTCTTGAGAGTCCCTTGGACTGCAAGGAGATCCAAGCAGTCTATTCTAAAAAAAATTAGTCCTGAATATTCATTGGAAGGACTGATGCTAAAGCTGAAACTCCAAAACTCTGGCCACTTGATGCAAAGAACTGACTCTTTGGAAAAGTCCCTGATGCTAGGAAAGATTGAAGGCAGGAGGAGAAGGGGACAACAGAGGATTAGATGGTTGGATGGCATAACCGACTCAATGAAGATCAGTTGGGTATACTCCTGGAGCTGGTGATACTCCAGGGAGGCCTGGTGTGCTGCAGTACATGGGGTCACAAAGAATCGGGCACGACTGAGTGACTGACATTGTTGGGTTTTTTATTTGTCGCCATAAAACATTACCTGCTTCAAAATGCAACACTCTTTATTGGCTGAGTAATATTCCATTGTGTATATGTACCATAGCTTCCTTATCCATTCGTCTGCTGATGGGCATCTAGGTTGCTTCCATGTCCTGGCTATTGTAAACAGTGCTGCGATGAACATTGGGGTACACGTGTCTCTTTCAGATCTGGTTTCCTCAGTGTGTATGCCTAGGAGTGGGATTGCTGGGTCATATGGCAGTTCTATTTCCAGGTTTTTAAGGAATTTCCACACTGTTCTCTATAGTGGCTGTGCTAGTTTGCATTCCCACCAACAGTGTAAGGGGGTTCCCTTTTCTCCACACCCTCTCCTGCATTTATTGCTTGTAGACTTTTGGATAGCAGCCATCCTGACTGGCGTGTAATGGTACCTCATTGTGGTTTTGATTTGCATTTCTCTGATGATGAGTGATGTTGAGCATCTTTTCATGTGTCTGTTAGCCATCTGTATGTCTTCTTTGGAGAAATGTCTGTTTAGTTCTTTGGCCCATTTTTTGATTGGGTCATTTATTTTTCTGGAATTGAGGTGCAGGAGTTGCTTGTACATTTTTGAGATTAATCCTTTGTCTGTTTCTTCATTTGCTATTGTTTTCTCCCAATCTGAGGGCTGTCTTTTCATCTTGCTTATAGTTTCCTTTGTTGTGCAAAAGCTTTTAAGTTTCATTAGGTCCCATTTGTTTATTTTTGCTTTTATTTCCAATATTCTGGGAGGTGGGTCATAGAGGATCTTGCTGTGATTTATGTTGGAGAGTGTTTTGCCTATGTTCTCCTCTAGGAGTTTTATAGTTTCTGTTCTTACATTTAGATCTTTAATCCATTTTGTGTTTATTTTTGTGTATGGTGTTAGAAAGTGTTCTAGTTTCATTCTTTTTTTTTTTTTAATTTTTTTATTAGTTGGAGGCTAATTACTTCACAACATTTCAGTGGGTTTTGTCATACATTGATATGAATCAGCCATAGATTTACACTTATTCCCCATCCCGATCCCCCCTCCCACCTCCCTCTCCACCCCATTCCTCTGGGTCTTCCCAGTGTACCAGGCCCGAGCACTTGTCTCATGCATCCCACCTGGGCTGGTGATCTGTTTCACCATAGATAGTATACATGCTGTTCTTTTGAAACATCCCACCCTCACCTTCTCCCACAGAGTTCAAAAGTCTGTTCTGTATTTCTGTGTCTCTTTTTCTGTTTTGCATATAGGGTTATCGTTACCATCTTTCTAAATTCCATATATATGTGTTAGTATGCTGTAATGTTCTTTATCTTTCTGGCTTGAAAAAAGACAACCACTTTAACAAGTGGTGCTGGGAAAACTGGTCAACCACTTGTAAAAGAATGAAACTACATTCAGTTATTCTTTTGATGAATTTATAGGAGAGAAAGTGGTCTCCCCGTCCTACTCCTCCGCCATCTTGGCAACCTAGATGCCCATCAGCAGATGAATGGATAAGGAAGCTGTGGTACATATACACCATGGAATATTACTCAGCCATTAAAAAGAATTCATTTGAATCAGTCCTAATGAGATGGGTGAAACTGGACCCCCTTATACAGAGTGAAGTAAGCCAGAAAGATAAAGAACATTACAGCATACTAACACATATATATGGAATTTAAAAAGATGGTAATGATAACCCTATATGCAAAACAGAAAAAGAGACACAGATGTACAGAACAGACTTTTGGACTCTGTGGGAGAAGGCGAGGGTGGGATGTTCTGAGAGAACAGCATTGAAACAAGTATACTATCAAGGGTGAAACAGATCACCAGCCCAGGTTGGATGCATGAGACAAGTGCTCAGGGCTGGTGCACTGGGAAGACCAAGAGGGATGGGATGGGGAGGGAGGCGGGAGGGGGGATCGGGATGGGGAACACATGTAAATCCATGGCTGATTCATGTCAGTGTATGGTAAAAACCACTACAATATTGTAAAGTAATTAGCCTCCAACTAAGAAAAATAATTAAGAAAAAAAAAACAACAAAGTGCAACACTCATACTGGTTCATTGGTTTATTAACTATGACAAATGTACCATACTAAAGTATGATGTTTGTAACAGGATAGGCTGTGTGTTGGTTTATGGAAATTCTCTTCACCATCTTTTCCAAAATTTTCTGTAAATCAAAAGCTGTACTAAAATTAGTAGTTTATTTTAAAGTCTGCATTAAAATAAATATAAAAGTCCAATATCCTTTCATAGAACTATTTCAATGGCAAATCAGTTTTGATTTACATAACTCCTACCTACAGGAACTTTCAAAGTGGCATTCAATGTAGCATTAAGAATGATTTATTCTGTAACTCCTAACAATGAACACTTTAATGAAGCTTACAATAGCCTTCCAAAAAGAAAATTCATGAGGGAAAATTTTGATATAATTTTTATTATATAATTCAAATCCCAGTGTTAGAAATCTAATGTTTCATTAATGTTTTAATCATTTTTGAAACCATAATATTGCTTATTAATAATATAATGTTTAGATATAATGTTTAAGAGAAATGCACTTTTGTTCCACAAGAAATGGAAGTTATGCTTTTATTGTGAATACGGAATAGTATATACCATTTATACATAGTATAAACAATAATAATCATAATCATAAAATGTGTCTGCATCCTTAGTCTCAAGATTAAAAAAGTAGAAGGCTTTTAGTTCCTTCATAACTTTTTCTGTGATTACATTTCTACTATCTTAACTTTTGTGTTAGATCATTCCCTATGACTTTCTTTTAATTTCTATCTACCATCACGTATACCTCAAACCACATAGTTCAGTTTTGTAAAGCCAAGTACCGAGCATGTACCTCTCTATTCAAAGAAAGTTTAATATTGTCAGTATTGGTTGGAGGCTTCTGTGCTAAGTCACTTCACTTGTGTCTGACTCTTTGTGACCCCATGTACTGCAGTCTGCCAGGCTCCTCTGTTAGTGGGATTCTCCAGGCAAGAAGACTGCATTGAAGGCAGGTTCTATACCAACCAGTGCCACCTGCGAGGCTTCTAGGAATAATAAATCTTATAGTCTTTGTTATTCTAGCTAGGTCCATGTTTCCTAAATGGTTATAGGAGTCCTTTCTGCATGTCAGTGGCAAAAGCATGAGTTATTTGAGAGAGAGTGCTCATGACAGTTGACCTATGTGTCAGGATTGCAGAGTGGATTATGGGTTAGATGACCAGTAGGAATCTGGTCCATGGGATTAGCTAGCTTCTGTTTTCTGCCCTCTAACCTCCTCCTGAGTCATCCTCAACTCTCAGCAGAAACCAAACTAGCAGACAATTAATCAATCCATGATAAAGACAGACCAAGCACTGAAAAGAATCTCTATGCAAAGTTTCCTGGAAAAGAGTATTTTATAGCCTCAGGGACAAAGGTCTAGACTAGGAACCAGGAGGGAAGTCACTTGGTGCCATGACTGTGGCAGAGGCATGGAGACTTAAGCATTTCTCAAACAGTTTCTCGGCCAGTCTTTATTTTAACCCCATCCACTCCATTCATATTTCCAGAGGCACACAGTATGTGAATTCCTCATCATTTTGTGGACATTTATTCTGTAGTAATGTCCTCTTGTGCTGGGTGTGGATTTAACCTTCTTAGCTGTAGTAAATCAGTTCCTATTCAACTATCTGTTTTGCAGAATGAAAAATACTTGCTATTTTTTTCTTTTCTCCCCTGCCTAATGATACACACACACACAGTTTTTACTCAATCATTTGATAGTAGTGTTTATGGGATTTCAGATCAAAACTAAACTAAAGATATATTAGTTTATATTTCAATCTGCCATCTTAAACCAGAACTTCAGAATTGAAATTTCTTTCTCAAATGATAAAAGCACAACTGACATAATATTTTGATTCATTGGTGGTAAGTCGTATGCTACAGTATGACCAGACAGTAGTATTAAAACTGCTTGAATAAGTGATGTCCATTTTCTCATATCTTTCATTTTCTCCTAAGTCTTAAATGTAGAACCATATCTCACCAATAGATGCATAGTTATTTAAACTTGTAAAGATTAGTAAGTAGATCCTTAAGAATCAGATTTTCAATAGCCTCTCATTCCCAATCCCAAGTCACAATATTCATTATATTTGAGAAGTCAAATATTATGCTGATCTCAACCTAAGATTTAAAAAAAATAGAAAGGCATTTTTATTTTTCCAAATAACTATATCAGCACTGACTGGTGTTCAAAATGAACCATTAATAAATTAACAAGGAATTGGGATTTGCCAAGTTTATGTCATCAACATTGTAGTTGTATTACTTAAAATCTAATAGAAAATTTGGAGAAAGTTATTACTATCCATTAGATAATGTCTTCTTTTTGGAAACGTATTACCTGACTTCTGTCACTTGGTTATAGGACCACCTTATCCTGAATTCCCACATGTTGTGCCATTTATTTTTCTTCTACAAACAGGAGAGAATGGTAAGTGAGCACTTAATTTTTTAACATCGTGGTAAACACAGTGGCAGAGGTAGGCATTGAATGCTATCTGAAAGGAGGAAAGGGGCCAGACTGGAGACATCGGTGTCAGGGAAGAGGCAAGGCCAGATTAAGTCTTAAGGCATTAGTAGAAGGTAGGCAGGTAAGAAGAAAAGAAAGTACATTCCAGAGAGAAGAAATTAAACAATAGCAAAAGAGCCTTACTCACATGTCTGGGCTACTTAGAAGAGAACTGATGGAATATAAAGTAGGGAGTGGAAAGAGATTATGCTAGAGAAATCTGTAGGGAACAGATTAAGAAGACTTTATGTGCCATACTGTGGAGGGCAGTCTTCTCACAAAGACAGAGTTAATTATTAAAAAGTTTTAAGCACTGAGATGCAATAGTTAAAATTGCAAATTATATGCATCACTCTGGAGTCAGAGTAAAGGATGCTTCATGCATCTTTTCAATGTACAACTTTGAACCATTTTTATCTCTTCATAAATGAACATGTAACTTTGCAGTGCCAGTTACTTCTTAGGAAAAAAATCACATTTTCTCTTCAAAGTATCACTTTGGGCTTAATTCAGTGAACATTTGAACTGTATATGTATATATATATAATATGTATATATATTCTGGAATTATACAATAATGTGTATATATATATTCTGAGACCATATATTATGAATGTCTGAAATCTTGCTATTAATTACAAAACTGCTTAGTGAAATTATTGAAAGATGATGGCCAAGGGGTTAATATCCGAAGTAGGAGGTTGGGGGAGACAGAGAAAGAGAGAGAGAGAGAACTAACAATTCTGGAAGATAGAAGTCTTAATATAATTTAACTCTATCAGTAATAGCAAAACAATGCATTTCTCTCTTGTTTTTAATATTTTAAACAAGAAATTTCCATTATCATTTATGTAGCTTTATAACAAACTGTCACCCAGATTAGCAGTGAGATATATTACATGACATTTTGTAGGTTGACTGTGCTCAGCTAGGCTCTTCTGTTCCATATTATGTTGGTCGAGATCACACATGCCTCCTTCACTTGGGAACTCAGCTGAGGCTGAACAGGATGAGTGACTTCAACCCTTGGTGAGCTTTCATCCTCAATGTTAGCAAAGAGAATGGCTGGAGACTTCCATGTGGAAGCTTTTCTCTCCACGGGGTTGGGACTGGGACTAACTCACTCAGTAATATACCTTGAAATTCTCTACATGAAGTCTAGTTCCCAAGAGGATGAAAACAGAAGTTTCCTTGGCCTAGAAACTATGTAGTGTCACTTCCACAGAATTCCGTTGTTATAAGAAAATTACACAGAAATCTCATATTCAAAGGGTGGAGAAATAAAATTTTATCTTTTGATGGCAAGAGCCGCCTATGTGTATAGACGAGATTGAGGGCAGCCATATATGGAAATAATCTGTCATATTGCCCCTTTAAAATTATGAGAAAATGAAAAAAAATATTTCTGATAGATATCAATGCAATCAACATACATACCTAAAGAACCTCAAGTTTCACAGGAAAATGCCTTTATCATTTCATACAAATTTTGTTACCAAATGTTACCTGTTAGATTTTCTAAGAGAGTTTGGTTTAGATATGATCTACAACATAGAGTGCCATAAATTTCTGAATTTCTTTTTCGGTAAGAACAATATATTTTTCACCTATTAGCTTCATGTTTAATCAACATAGGTTGTGCAAAAAATTTTTTCATTAAATAAACATTTCTCATTTACATAACTAAAATATCAAATATGTACATTTCTAGCATTCAGATCTACTCTTTTTTGAAAATCAGGAATGTCACCCATAAGAGACAAAGAAAGAAACACTAAAAGAGGTTAATAGCAATTATAAATTTACAGCTTATTACACACTGTTCAAACTAATACAGATACAGTACCATTTACAGTTAGAAACTGTGGCCAAAGGAATTATTCTGCTCTTCATGGAACTGGGTTTATTTAATCAATGTTGCTTCCACTAGAAAAGTGGATTAGTTTTTCTTTAAGACAGAGTTAAAACTTTTGCAGCTAATTTATTTTAATAAGTATTCTTACTGAAGGATCCAAAAAAGGGTGAGGGAGGGGACATGTTAAACTGTAATGAAGCACTGGGAAAGAAAGCATGACTTAATTATTTTTCTAGAGTGGATAATGAATAAATTAGCCACACTGCCAGCTTGCCATTCGTATGGAATTTATTACTTTTTCCTTTAAGAACCATATCATGACAAAGTCAGTTTTTCTCCTGACTGCAAACTGATTGATGGGACAATGTCTGGCTGTGAAAGACTTCCTCTTCATCATTGTTTTGGCAATGTTGATATTGTAAAGAGAGCTTGAAGTTTTCTTGAGTTCATGCTTTCCTACAAATTACAAACGACAAGTATGTTAACACTTTTTTACAAGCTGTCTAATCATGTAAATTACAAAATGAGTAACTTACATGTGACCAAGAGTATATATGATTTTGGGAGGCTCTTATTGTTTTTCTTGGAAGATTACACAGCTATGCTGGAAAGCTGATACCTCTACTGGGACTAGACATGAGTGAGTTATATTGGGTATTAGTTGTTTTTTTTTTTTTTAATGTGAAATATAACAAATCAAGTTTTTAAACTAGAGAAGTTGATTTATAATTTTTTATAATTTTGGATCATGCTAGTGACATATACATTGAAAAATGATAATGATTTCCTCTTGGAATCACTAAAATATTGTGTATTTTTAAGTTAAAAATGGTTTCATGTTTAATTAGGTAAATGTTTCTGTATATTAAATGTGTTTTTATTAAATAGATTTAACCTTGCTGCCTGCTTACACCTAAGATATCAGCTTCTGAATTGGGTGGGGGAAGGTACAACATAACACTGAAAGAGCACAGGTAAAATAAAAATAACTGCTAATCCTAACTCAGCATTGCAAAATGCAGTACCAGGAAATTTATTTGTTTATTTCTGCCACATGGTATCTTAGCTCCCAACCAGGGATCAAACCCATGCCCCCTGCATTGGGAGCACAGAGCCTTACCCATGGGATTGACAAGGAAGTCCCCCAAGAAATATTTTTAAGCACTCGAAGTTCTTGGTGGTTAAGTATCTTCTAGGAAAGAAGATATATAGATAACCCTGTCCTTCTTGGTCTGTTTGTTTCAACTATCTCTTCAGTTCAGTTTAGTTCAGTCGCTCAGTCGTGTTTGACTCTTTGCGGCCCCGTGATGCAGTACGCCCTTTTAATTAATTAAAGAGGACTCTAAATGCTTGTCTCTTTAGAAAGTGATCTTCTTTTTGTACAAACTAATTATGATCATGCAATAGGTGAAAGCCAACCCTTTGTTAAAACTCTTTTACATACATGTGTGCCTGCTAATTTGATTCAGTTGTGTTTGATACACATGGGGTTTTTTGCAACCTCATGGAGTGCAGCCCCACCGAGCTCCTCTGTCCATGGGATTCTCCAGGCAAGAATACTGGAATGGGTTGCCATACACTTCTCCATTTACATAACATTAGTTCATATTAAATTTAAGAAATACAAATCTTTTAATCCCCAGAGTTGTGTGAATCTTTTGAGCAAATTTCTTGTAATAAGTATTTTCATAAAATAATATATTGACAAAGTGTAAATTTCAAGGTCAATGTATTACAATGAAATGCATACTTTATGTGCATATTCCATAATTAATTGCATTGTTAGAATACATTTTTACTGTCATAGATAAGTCAGTGAAGGCCTTTTGAATGTAAAATGCAATTACATAGGGCACCATTAGATAGATATACAAACCATATACATACAATAGCACACATAAAAGTACATCTTGAAACTTTATTACCTGTGTCTATTCCAGTTTGTATATTTTGCTTTGTGTTAACAGCAGAAACTAATCTCCTTGCTTTAATTGAAAACTATCAACAGAAACACACTTCCCTGATAATTTTGCCTTAGAAGTGATAATTTTTAAGTGACATAGAAATGTAATATCCTATTTGAAAAGAACAGTCTCTAATGATATGAGAAGCTTTTACTAAAAATGTACAGTGATGAGAGAAAGAAGCAAGGGACATTTTTAGTTTGTGTTTGTTATTGAGAATTAGACGAAGACTGACAATGTCACTAGTACCTCAAACCAACTCAGTAACTGAATCAATGAGTATAGTTTATGAGTATCTCCAACTGAGAATCTGTACCACTTTCCAAGAATTAAAAAGTCTTTTCTCCTGGGTTAGGAATAATTTTTTGATCTCTGATTTTTCCTTCAGCCCCACAACCCAATTCAACCCTGAGTATCTGAAGTGCTCAAAAGGTCAGGCTGGTTCAATGATATTTTATTGGATCCCAGTTCTGGGGGTAGTTTTTTGTTTTTTCCTTGATTCTTGGTTTTCTCTCTCAGACAGGTCCCCACTTTCTTTAAAGCAAATGCCCCACTTTCAAGGTCACATTTGATTTCTTTGCTCTCAGATTTATTTTCTCTTTTTAATGTATTCTTCCAGGAAGTTACTTCCCTGCCCTGAGAAAATACAAAGTTAGAAGAAACATGCAAGCCAATACACACATACAAACTAAGAAAAAAATCAATATTAGAAAGTTTATAAAACTGAAGGTGAAAATCTTTCATCCCAATTTAATTTACACAAACTATTTTATGATAAATATCTATTCACAGGAGTAAGACTAAAAAATGTGAGGCACAGTTGGTGACATAATTGACAAAAGGATAGAAATTAGGACCAGCTACATACATCATGGTACAAAATGAAAAGTTAGAATGCTCTTTTCTTTTCATTTTTTGGAATGCTCTTTTCATAAAATATTGAAAAGTTCTATATGGTAAGATTATGGTATTAAATCAAGGATGAGGCCCATCTAAGTACAGTGCTCTATGTGACTACAGAAATCACACACCCCAGAATCTGGCCTTGATAAAAATCTTTACTTTGTAACTTCACCTTTTTCTCTTTTATAGTTGGACAAAAACTGTATGTAAAACTGTTAATGCAATAGTTGGTATGTAAGCCTTAATTCTGGTAGCTAATGACAAGAAGAAAATTGTAAGTTTGATTTTTCCTTTTCCAAAACCTCCCATGGAAATCTGTTTTATTCTATTTAATGTTGGGACTTTGCCCATAAGCTTTCTCTATGGACTAAATCTATTTTTGCCTTTTCTTTCATGGAGCAGATACCTTTTCTTATCTATTTTCTTTCACATGCAGGAATTCCTTTGGCTTCAGTGATGAGTAGAAAAAGCCTTAAATAATTTTGGCTACCTCCAGGAAAATGAGACTCCTTGTAGTGCTTAAATTAGAAACCTATGCTTTTTATATCTCAAGATCACCTACAAATTTTTTTTTTTTAACTTCAAACTTTGGAATCAAAAAGTATAAATGTACTTTCTTATTATTCTAGGTAAAGGATAAAGAGAATCATCTTTTAATTTAAAAAATAGAAGTACTTTTTAAAAATTTTTATCTCCTGAAATCCAACCTATTTCCTTAAAGAAAAAAAATACATTCAATACAAATAAGTTTGTAATTAAATTGCTATAAACTGTTAGAAAGCAAACTCTGCATTTGCTTTTATGAATATATTTATTTTTTGAATATAATTAAAGAACTTAAAGTGCTAGACCCTTCTACCTAAATTGGAAGTTTTTCATTTACTAAAATTACATCTTTTTTTTCAGATTAATAGAAGAAAATTAAGTTAAAAAGTATGGTTAGCTAAATGCTGTTTTCAAGAAAATATATGTATAATATAAGATATCCCCAATTTAAAAGAAAACATTTTTTGGTACTGGAAAGTGTAATCTTAAAGTTTAGGTTTCATTTTCCCTAGAAAAGCAAGACTAAGGTGCTATTTTTGGATATACTTTTTTACTTCATTTCAATATCAAACTTACACAAAAGTTGTAAGAATAGTAAAAGGGAGCTGCTATAAATTTTTATTATTTTACATACAATGATACAATGATCACAATCAGGATTTGAAGATTAATAAAATATAGTAATCAAATCAACAGTCTATATTCAAGATTTATCATCTGTTTTATTAATATATTTTCACACATTATTTTTATTTCCAGAGTTCAGTCTAGGATTAGGAATGACATATTGTTCCTTTTTTTTTTTTTCTCTTATGAAGCAATTCCTCAGCCCTTCTTTATTTTCCTTGACTTTAAATTTTTAAAATCAGTATGAACTTCCCCACAATTTGAACTGGGCCAAGTCTCTGGAGACAACAGAAAATGAAGATACTGTAGGCATGGTTTAATTCTACATTTTTGCCAATTTAAAGACTATTCCTGCATCATATTTACTAACTGACAATTATTTTTTAAGAATATGAAACTTAAAAACAGAGGGATCGGGTAGAGAGGGAGGTGGGAGGGGGGATTGGGATGGGGAATACATGTAAATCCATGGCTGATTCATGTCAATGTATGGTAAAAACCACTACAATATTGTAAAGTAATTAGCTTCCAACTAATAAAAATAAAAAAATAAAAACATATTAAAGAATCAAATTAAGAGTTAGTCAACATTTTAGTATGTGATGACAAGGTAAGTGAAAATTGTAAGCTGATATAAATTTGGGGTCATTTTAATCTGCACACAATTGGTATAACTTGAGGTTGTTGATACTTCTCCCAGCAATCTTGATTCCAGCTTGTGATTCACTCAGCCCATCATTTCTGCATATGTTAATAAGTAGGGTGACAATATACAACCTTGTCATACTACTTTCCCAATTTGGAACCAGTCTGTTGTTCCATGTCTGGTTCTATTTGTTGTTTCTTGACCTGCATAGAGTTTGGAGGCAGATAAGGTGGTCTGGTGTTCCTATCACTTTAAGAATTTTCCAGTTTGTTGTGATCCCCACACTCAAAGGCTTTAGCATAGTCAATGAGACAGAAGTAGATGTTTTTCTGGAATTTCCTTGCTTGTTGTGATCCAACAGATGTTGGCAATTTGATCTCTGGTTCCTCTGCCTTTTCTAAACCCAGCTTGTACATCTGGAAGTTCTTAGTTCACATAGTGAAAAAGCCTCGCTTGAAGGATTTTAAGCATAACCTTGCTAGCATGTGGAATGTTCAGCAGTTGGAACATTCTTTGGGATTGCCTTTCTTTGGGTTTGGAATGAAAAGTGACCTTTTCCAGTCTTGTGGGCATAGCTAAGTTTTCCAGATTTGCTTTTATAATAAAGCTTTCTACTAACTTTGTTCATATAATGCTTCCTAAGGCCCACTTGACTTCACACTCCGGGATATCTGGCTTTAGGTAGTGACCACACCATTGTGATTATACGGGTCATTAGGACCTTTTTGTATAGTTTTTTTCTGTGTATTCATGTCTCTTCTTCTTAATCTCTTCTGCTTCTGTTAGGTCTTTATCATTTCTGTCCTTTATCATACCCATCCTTGCATGAAATATTTCCTTGATATTTTTAATTTTTTTGAAGTGATCTTTAGTCTTTTCCATTCTATTTTTTCCCTTCTATTTCTTTGCATGGTTCATTAAAGAAGACCCTCTTATCTCTGCTTGCTATTCTCTAGAACTCTGCATTCAGTTGGGTTTATCTTTCTGTCACTCCCTTGCCTTTCACTTCTCTTCTTTCCTCAACTATTTAAACAAACAACAACAAAAAAAAAACCTTCTCAGACAACCATTTTGCCTTCTTGCATTTCTTTTGGATGGTTTTGGTCACTGCCTCCTGTGCAATGTTACAAACCTCCACCTATCCATAGTTCTTCAGGCATTCTGTCCACTATATATAATCCCATGAGTCTATGCATCTACTCCACTGTATAATCATAAGGGATTTGATTTAGGTCAGACCTCAGTGGCCTACTAGCTTTACCTACTTTCTTCAAATGAAGCCTGAATTTTTGCAATAAGGAGCTGTTGATCTGAGCCACAGTCACCTCCAGGTCTTGTTTAGAGCTGACTTTGCTAACTAGACTTGCTGACTGTTTAGAGCTTCTCCATCTTTGACTGCAAAGAACATAACCCATCTGATTTTGGTTATGTCCATGTAGAGACATCTTTTGTGTTGTTGGAAAAAGATACTTGTTATGACCAGAGTGTTCCCTTGACAAAACTCTGTTAGGTTTTGCCCTGCTCCAAGGCCATACTTGTATGTTATTCCAGCTGTCTCTTGAGTTCCTACTTTTGTTTTCCAATCTCCTATGATGGAAAGGACATCTTTTCTTGGTGTTAGTTCTAGAAAGTGCTGTAGGTCTGCATAGAACCAGTCAACTTCAACTTTTTTTGTAATCAGTGGTTGGGATATAGACTTGGAGTACTGTGGTGTTGAAGGTTTGCCCTGGAAATGAACCAAGATCATCCTGTCGTTTTTGAGATTGCACCCAAGTACTGCATTTTGTAACCTTTTGTTGACTATGAGGGCTACTCCATTTCTTCTAAAGGATTCTTGCCCAATAGATATAATGGTCATCTAAATTAAATTTGCCCATCTCCATCCATTTTAGCTCACTGATTCCTTAAATGTTGATGTTTATTCTTGCCATCTCCTACTTGACCATGTTCAATTTACCTTAATTCATGGACCTAATATTCCAGATTCTTTTTCAATATCATTGTTTATAGCATCAGACTTTAGTTTCACCACCAGATACATCCACAACTGAGCATCATTTCTGTTTTGGCCCAAACTCTTCTTTCTTTCTGGAGATATTAGTAATTGCCCTCTGCTCTTCCAGTAGTACATTGGACACCTTCCAACCTGGGTGGGGTCATCTTCCAATGTCGGATCTTTTTGCCTTTTCATTTGGCTTATGGGGTTCTCGCAAAAAGAATACTGGAGTAGTTTTCCATTCTCTTCTCCTGTGGAGCAGGCTTTGTCAGAACTTTTCACTATGACCTGTTCGTTTTGGGTGGCCCTGCACAGCCTGGTTCATAGCTTCTTTAAGTTACACAAGCCCCTTTGCCACAACAAGGCTGTGATCCATGTAGCAGTTCTTACTGTTTACGGTATTAATTTTATACAATTTGAGGCCTAATACATTTCAAATTTATTTTTCCAAAATTTTAGTTTAGTGTACCACTATATTTTAAATTTTTCTCTTATTAAAAACTAAAATTGTTATCTATGTGATTCCTAAACTTTCTTTTCTTCTCCTTTATCCACATAGTATTGTTCAGGGAGTAGATTGTTTTAATTATTTCTATTAATAGCATGATCACATAGACAAAAGGAAAATCTTTCTATTTTTTATTAATTTACTTGTTATTTCCAAATTTTCTGTTTCTTAATTATAAAGGAATTAAATCTATAACTTCACCTGAGGATAAATTGGAAAATGTAAGTCCATTGAGGAAGCTTATATTTTCTTCATTTATTCCTGTCTTATTTAATAATATCAACTTTGCTATAATTTACTAACAATTTAAATGCACAAATTTTGTAAAATACAATTTACAAATAGTATCCCTTCCTTCAGCAATACTTTTGTGAAGTTGATATTTAATTGGAGAGACTGTATTGCTCACAGCCACCTGGGGAGAGACTAATGTACACAATTTCATAAATAAAATGATTCTGGAGAGACACATCTGGAAGGAAAAGGAGGGGAAAGCATCCTTTAGGTATTGTTATAGGGAGGTGAATTCTTTCAATGGGATTAACAGGGATGAATGTTTGAGGATCCTAGGAGCTCAGCAACAGCAAGCAGCTTTGGAGAACTTTATCAGAAAAAGGAGTGTATTTTGATAGCTAATAGAATTAATGAGAATTCTGAAGAACCATTCCAGGAGAATGGTAAAATTAAAAAAAAAAAAATAGAGAACAGGGGACATTGCTTAAGCTGTGTTTCAGAACTCTGTAGCCAAGAGGCACAGCTGGTAACCTGGATGCTGGATGCTTGATTCCATTTCTACACCACTACCACTGCACAAATAATCTCTAATTATTCTCTGTAGAAGTCTATGGAACTTCTACAGATTCAGAGTCTTAGATGAAAGCATCTGATTTTGCAATGCAAATTTAGTGCCCATACTCTGGCTAGCAGGAAACAAAGGAGAAGGAATATTGTTGTACTTCCTTCTACTGTGTGCATTGGAGCCCAGTCACCAATCAAAATTTAAACAATACAAAGAAAGAAAGAAAGTGAAGTCGCTCAGTCGTGTCCAACTCTTGGCCACCCCATGGACTGTAGCCCACCAGGCTCCTCCATCCATGGAATTTTCTAGGCAAGAGTACTGGAGTGGGTTGCCATTTCCTTCTCCAGGGGATCTTCCTGACCCAGGGATTGAACCCAGTCTCCCACATTGCGGGCAGACACTTTACCATCTGAGCTACCAACGAGCACAAGATTTTACCAAATTGAGAGCTCAGATTTTGGCAGCCAAAAAAACAAAAGCAAAAACGACCTCATAATTTGTTGACACTTGAACTATAACTTAGATGTAGAAAAAGACTGCCCTTCAGAGATTATAAATAAGTGTGAGGAATGCCAAATACAAAGACAGGAATGAGACTGAAGCATTCAACAACAAAAATGGAGACCAGAGTTTATAGAACAACATATTTTTACACTATTTTTGAGATAATCATATTATAGGATATCCTTCTATATTTAACACTTAAAGAACATTTTAAATAAGAAGTATGTATTATTTATATTATTATTTCCTTAAATAAATATAATAAAAGCTTTTTTATTTTGAATCAATTGCAATCATCTATTTTCAGTTTTGCTCAATAAACATGGTAATAGGCATTAATTTTTATATGAAATTCTTTGTTTTAAAATACTTTTCAATTTGATTCCCTATTATTTTGTTCATACATTAAAATCTAGTCAAAAGAAAGAACAAACTTTATGTTTCTGCTATATCATTTTTTAAGGATAATTAAAATGAGCCTGGATTTATAAACTATTTTGAAAATATTTTCTTTTTGGTAATCTGGAGCAAATTCTATAGAATGGGATACACACACACACACACACACATATATATATATATATATGTATATACCTATATGTTTAATTTGAAAATTATTTCTCATAAAGCTGTGTGCAGCTTCCATAATCTAATTCATATGTCTCATTGACTACTGACTAGGAATGATTGACAGGTATGCGCTCTAGTGACACCTTCCTACATCCCCCCAGGCAGACCTTAAGGGAGCTTCGAGTAACAGTAGGAGTCACAGAGTAAGTTTGGGGACCTCCAAACTCTCTCTGGTTTTAGTAGTACTGTTATTGCTATTGTGTCAGGATTCAGTTTTCAGAAATGGCCGTAAGTCTTGCTTGACCTGGATCTATTGACTGACTTGACTGAGGTCTTTCAGAGTATTGCTGCCAGTTAGATGACAGTGCTCATACTGAGTCCAAAGTAATTGCACATGTGATTAATTGTTTCCTTCATTGACTGATGCACTCATTCAGCAATAATTCATGAGGTTTCTTTCTGTCCCATGAGTACAGCCATGGAGTCTGTCTCAGATTGATTTCTGACCCAAATGCTTACCAGTTCTGTACCCTTGAGAAAATTACCTAACTTCAGTGGGTCTCAGTTTCTACATCACAAAATGAGGAGAAAAACTTTATCAAACTCATAGAGTTTTGCTTCAATTTTATAACAATTATATGGTAAATTGCATTTCTTTTGGCATATAGTTCTAGGAAATTTAGTACATTATAACTGCTGTGAAAACTAGAATACAGATCAGTCCCATAATTACCACTTTCTCTGTTATCTATTTATATTCATACCTTACCCTCACAATGAACTCCTGACAACCACCAATCTTTTTTATAACCCTGTATTTTTGAAAACGTTATACAAATGTCCAAATGAAATGATGCAACTTATAAAATTTTGAGACAGGTTTTTGCACTTAGCATAATCTTTGAGGTCCGTATAGTTGGTCTTGTACATCAGTTATTCTTTCTTTTTTACAGATGAATAGTTTGGATGTACCACAATTTTTAAAAAATCCTTTAGCTCATTGAAGGACATTTTTGTCATTTTCATCTGTATCTAAGAGAGAGATTAATGAATTATATTGATGGCCCAAACTACTTCCAGAGAGTCTGTCCCATTTTATGTTTCCACCAGGAATGGATGGGAGTTGCTTTCCACTCTCCTTGCCACTTGGTGGTGACATCATCTTTTTAGGCATTTTAATAAATATAGTGACAATTCATCATGGTTTAGTTCACATTGGCCTATTGGCTAATGATGCAGAACATCTTTACATGTATTTGTTCATTATCTGTATATTCCTTTTTGTGAAGTGTTTGTTCAAGTCTCTTGCTTATTTTTAGTTGAATTATTCAATATTTTACTATGAATTTGTTTTTAATAAATAATCTTGATTTTTGAGAGAAGTTTTAGATTCACTGGTGGTTCAGTCGTTAAAGAGTCTGCCTACAACATGGGAGACCTGGGTTTGATCCCTGGGTCAGGAAGATCCCCTGGAGAAGGAAATAGCAACCCACTCCAGTATTCTTGCCTAGAGAATTCCATGGACAGAGAAACCTGCTGGGCTACAATCCATGGGATCACAAAGAGTTGGATGTGACTAGATAACTAACTTTCCCTAACTTTTCCTTTTTTTTTTTTTTGAGTCACAGTAAATTTGAATAGAGAAGACAGAGCGTTCCCAAATACCATATATCCATACACATACACATTCCACTGTCACTGATCCCTATGACAGTGGTACAGTTATTACATTTAGTGCACCTACATAGACACAGCCTATCACCCAAAGTCTGTAATTTACCTTAAGCTTTTTGGTGTTGTACATTCTACAGTTTTTGACAAATGTATAATGACATGTATTCATCATTGCGGTGTCATACAGAATATATTTAGTGTCCTAAAAATCCTCTCTGCTCCACCTATTTGTCTCCCCCTTCCCACTGTCCCCTGACAAATGTTAATCATTTTACTGTTTCTATAATTTTGCCTTTTCCAAAATTTCATATAGTTGGAATCATACAGTAAGTACCCTTTTCAGATTGACTTCATTTGCTTAGTAATTTGCAGTTAAGTTTTCTCCATGTCTTTTCATGGCTTGATAACTCATTTCTTTTTTTAGTGCCAAATAATATTTTAGTTACTAGATGAACCACAGTTTATTTATCCACTCACCTACTGAAGGAAATCATGGTTGCTTCCAAGTTTTGGCAGTTATAAACAAAGCTGCCATAAACAGACATGTGCATTTTTGTGTGAACGTAAGTTTTCAGTTCTTTTGGGCAACTACCCAAAAGATCATATGGTAACAGTATGATTAAGTTTGTAAGAACCACCAAACCATCTTCCAAAGTGGCTGTACGATGGTACATTGTACATTCCCACTACCAATGGATAAAAGCTTCTGTTCCTTCACTTTCTCACAAGAATTTGAGGTTGTCCGTGTTTGGATCTGTTCATTTAATTGGTATATAGAGGCTTTTCATTGTTGTTTTATTTTTTTTTTCATTGTTGTTTTAATTTGCATTTTCCCAGTAACACACCATGTTGAACATCTTCTCATAGTTGTAGTTATCATCCATGCATCTTCTTTGGTGTAGTGTCTGTTAAAGTCTTTGCCTTGTTTTTAATAGGAGTTTGCTTTCTTATTGCTGAATTTTAGAATATTTTGTATATTTAAGACAACAATCTTTTATTAAATATATCTTTTGAAAATATTTTCTGCCAATCTGTGATCATCTTCTCATTCTCTTGTCATTATCTTTCTTGGATAGGTTTTTAATTCTAATGAAGTAGAGCTTATCAATTGTTTCTTTCATGGATTGAGTATGCCCTTGGAACTGTATCTAAAATGTCAGTGGCATACCAAGAGTAATCTAGGTTTTATTTAATGTTCATTGCTTGGAATTTTGTTATTTTGTATTTTATATTTAGTTCTATCATTCATTCTGGGTTAAACTTTTTAAGGGTGTAATGTCTGTTTTAAAATAATTTTATTTTACATGTAGATGTCCAGTTGTTCCCACAACATGTGTTAATTTTTTTTTTCTCCAATGTATTGTCTTGGCCTTTGTCAAGTATCAGTTAACTATATTTATGTAACATATATGTTTTCTATTTTACTGATTAACATTTCTGTTCTTTCTCCAGTACCACACTTTCTTGGTCACTGCTGCTTTATAGTATGTCTTAAAATCGCGTGGTTTCAATCTAATTTTGCTCATCTCCTTCAATATTGAATTAGCTGTTCTGGGTCTTTTGTCTCCCCATATAACTTAAAAATCAGTCTGTCAATTACTGTTGAATTTTGAAATTTCTTTATATATGCAGATAATAGACTCTTTGTAGATTGTGTAATTTGTAAATGTTTCCTCCCAGTCTAAAGCTTGTCTTTTCATCCTTTTAAGAGTGCCGTTCTCAGAGTAAATTTTTTAATTTTAATGAAGTTCAATTTATCAGTGTTTTATTTTATAAATCATGATTATAGTGCCATATGTAGATTTTTGTCCTTTTTAAAAAATTTTACATTTTACATTTAAATGTATAATTCATTAGATTTAATTTTTTTTAAAAATTGTGAGAATTGGGTTGAGGTTCATTATTTTGAATATCTATTCCAGTTATTCCCACATCATTTGTCAAAACATTATTTTTACTTACTTAATTGTACCTGCATTTTGTCAAAAATCAATTGGGCATATTTCTGTGTATCTATTAATAGAATCTGTTTCTATTCCATTGATCCATATATCTATCTTTTTACCAATTCCACACTGTATTGTTAACTGCAGTTGTGGAATACATTATAAAATCATGTGGTGGTAATCCTTCCACTTTACTTTTTTTTTAAATGGTAGGTAGGTTAGTTTTTTCCTTTATTTTTCATATAAACTTTAGAATAAACTTACCCAAATATACAAAAATCTTGCAGATTTATCTTAGATTTGAATTGCATTATATTTATACATTAATATGTTTAACTGACATCTTTACTATGTTAAATCTTCCAATTCATGAACACAGTACATCTCTTAAATTATTTCATTCTTTTTTTTTAATCATTTATCAGTAATTTTTTAGTATTTTCTAGAATGAAGATTCTACAAATTCTGCATGATCCAATGAATGTTGGCAATTTGATGTCCGGTTCATCTGCCTCTTCAAAATTCAGGTTATATATCTGGAATTTCTCGGTTCACGTACTGCTGAAATCTAACTTGAAGGATTTTGAACATAACCTTGCTAGCATGTGAAATAAGAGCAGTTGTACAGTAGTTTGAACATTCTTTGACCTATTCAGTTGGGATTGAAATGAAAATCGACCTTTTTCAATCCTATGGCCACTGCTGAATTTTCTAAATTTGCTGACATATTGAATGTGGCACTTCAACAGCATCGTCTTTTAGGATTTTAAATAGCTCAGCTGAAATACCCTCACCTCTATTTGTTTTGTTTGTTATAATACTTCCTAAGACCCACTTGACTTCACACTCCAAGACATCTGGCTCTAGGTGAGCAGCACACCATTATGATTATCCAGGTCAATAAGATCTTTTTTTTTTTTTTTTTTGACTTTGTAAACTGATTTTTTTATTTAGCAATAGATTATGTTTTAAAGAGAGTCCTTCCCTAGATAGTTGCTTAAATTTTTATAGATAAAATTATAAATGCTTCAAAGTAATAGGGGAGGATGATGTGTAAATGAAATAAGACTGACTGCAAGTTGATAATCGTTGATCTAAGATCTTCTTTGTATAGCTCTTCTGTATATTCTTGCTACCTCTTCTTAATCTCTTCTGCTAGATCTTTACAGTTTATTCTGCCCATCCTTGCATGAAATGTCCCTCTGATATTTCCAATTCTCTTGAAGAGGTCTCTGGTCTTTCCCATTCTATTGTTTTCCTCTATTTCTTTGCATGGTTCATTGAAGACGACCTTCTTATCTCTGCTTTCTATTCTGCCTTTATTCTGCCCATCCTTGCATGAAATGTTCCTCTGATATTTCCAATTCTCTTGAAGAGGTCTCTGGTCTTTCCCATTCTATTGTTTTCCTCTATTTCTTTGCATGGTTCATTGAAGACGACCTTCTTATCTCTGCTTTCTATTCTCTAGAACGCTGCATTCAGTTAGGTATATTTTTTTCCTTTCTCTCTTGCCTTTCATTTCTCTTCTTTCCTCAACTCTTTATAAAGCCTCCTCAGACAACCACTTTGCCTCTTGCATTTCTCTTTCTTTGGTATGGATTTTGTCGTTGCTTCCTGTACAATGTTCAAACTTCCATCCACAGTTCCTCAGACATTCTGTCTACCAGATATAATCCCTTGAATCTTTTCATTACCTCCACTATATAATCCTAAAAGAATTGATTTAGGTCATACTTGAATAGCCTAGTTGTTTTCCCTACTTTCTTCAATTTAAGCCTGAATTTTGCAATTAAGTTGCAATAAAGAGCTCATGATTTGAGCCACTCTCAGCTCCAGTTCTTTTTTTCTTTCTTTCTTTTTTTTTTTGCAAGCTGTATAGAGCATCTCTATCAAATAACATAATCAATCTGATTTCAGTATTGACCATCTGGTGATGTCCATGTATAGAGTTGGCTCTGGTGTTGTTGGAAGAGTATTTGCTATGACCTGCATGTTCTCTTGACAAAACTCTGTTAACCTTTGTCCTGCTTCATTTTGTACTCCAAAGCCAAACTTGTGTGTTACTCCAGGTATCTCTTGACTTCTTCCTTCTGCATTTTAATCAGCTATGATTAAAAAAAAAAAAGATATCTTATTTCGGTGTTAGATCTAGAAGATGTTATACGTCATCATAGAAAGTGAAGTCTCTCAGTCGTGTCCGACTCTTTGTGACCCCATGGACTGTAGCCTACCAGGCTCCTCTGTCCATGGGATATTCCAGGCAAGAGTACTGGAGTGGGTTGCCATTTCCTTCTCCAGGGGATCTTCCCAACCTGGGGATTGAGCCCGGGTCTCTTGCATTGCAGGCAGACACTTTACCATCTGAGCCACCAGGGAAGTCCAATAGTATATGTCATCATAGAACTGGTCAACTTCAGCCTCTTAGTCATTATTCACCGGGGCAGAGATGTGGATTACTGTGATGTTGAATTGTTTGCCTTGGAAATGAAATGGGATCATTCTGTTGCTTTTTAGGTTGCACCCAAATACTGCATTTCACACTCTTATTGTCTACGAGGGCTATTTCATTTCTTCTATGGAATTCTTGCCCACAGTAGTAGAAACAATTGCCATCTGAATTAATTTTTCCCATTCTCATCTATTTTAGCTCACTGCTTCCTAAGATGTTGATGTTCAACCTTACCACTTCTTGCTTGACCATATTCAATTTACTTTGGTTCATGGACCTAACATTCCAGGCTCCCGTGCAATATTGTTCTTTATAGCATCAGACTTCACTTTCACCACCAAACAGATCCACATATGAACATTATTTCCACTTTGACCAGCCACTTCATTCTTTCTGGAGCTAATAGTAACTGCCCTCTTATCTTCCTTGGTAGCATGTTGAACACTTTCAGACATGGATGGTGGACTGCTCATCTTCCTGCATCATATCTATTTGCCTTTTCATACAGCTCGTGAGGCTTCTGGCAAGAACACTGGAGTGCACTGCCATTTCCTCCTCCAATGAACTGTGGTTTGTCAGAACTCTTCACTATGACCCATCCATCTTGGGTGTCCTTGCACAGTATGGTTTGTAGCTTCTTTGAGTTATACAAGCCTCTTTGCCAAGACATGGCTGTGATCCATGAAGGGGTGGTTTCATAGGTACATTTATTGGAGATACAAAGAGAAGCAAGCTTACACCTTCTTTGTTGTTGTTATTCAGTCGCTCTCTCATGTCCAACTCTTTGTGACTCCATGGAACGGACTGCAGCATGCCAGTCTTCCCTGTTCTTACCATCTACCAGAGCTTGCTCAAACTCATGTCCATTAAGTCAGTGATGCCATCCAACCATCTCATCCTCTGCCCTTCTCCTGCCTTCAATCTTTTCCAGCATCAGGGTCATTTCTATTGAGGCAGGTCTTTGCATCAGGTGGCCAAAGGATTGGAGCAACAGCATCAGTCCTTCTAATGAATATTAAGGATTGCTTTCCTTTTAGATTGACCAGTTTGATCTCCTTGCAGTCCAAGGGATTCTCAAGAGTCTTCTCCAACACAGCAGTTCAAAAGCATTGATTCTTCAGTGTTCAGCCTTCTTTATGGTCCACCTCTCACATCCATACATGACTACTGGAAAAACCATAGCTTTGACTACACAGGCCTTTGTTGGCAAAGTAATGTCTCTGCTTTTAATACACTATTTAGGTTTGTCATATCATTTCTTTCAAGGAGCAAGTGAACTTTAATTTTGTGGCTGCAGTCACCATCTGCAGTGATTTTGGAGCTCAGGAAAATAAAGTCTGTCACTGTTTCTGTCATTTCTCCCATCTATTTGTTATAAAGTGATGGGACCAGATGCCATGATCTTAGTTTTTTAATGTTGAGGTTTAAGTCAGCTTTTTCACTGTCCTCTTTCACTGTCATCAGGAGGTTCTTTAGTTCCTCTTCATTTTTTGCCATAAGGGTGGTGTCATTGGCATATCTGAGGTGATTGATATTTCTCCTGGCAGCTTGTGCTTCATCCAGCCTGGTATTTCACATGATGTACTCTGCATATAAGTTAAATAATCAGGGTGACAATATGCAGCCTTGACATACTCCTTTCCCAGTTTGGAACCAGTACATTGTTCCATGTCCAGTTCTAGCTGTTGCTTCTTGACTCACATACAGGTTTCTTAGTAGACAGGTAATGTGGTCTGGTATTCCCATCTCATGAAGAATTTTCCAGTTTGTTATGAGATCCAAAGATTTTAGCGTAGTCAATGAAGCAGAAGTAGATTTTTTTTTTTTCTGGAATTCTCTTGCTATGACACAATGGATGTTGGCAATTTGATCTCTGGTTCCTCTACCTTTCCTAAACCAGGCTTGAACATCTGGAAGTTCTCAGTCCATGCACTATTGAAGCCTGGCTTGGTGTATTTTGAGCATTACTTTGCTAGCATGTGAAATGAGTGCAATTATGCAGCAGTTTGAATATCCTTTGGCATTGTCCTTCTTTAGAATTGGAATGAAAATTGACTTTTTCCAGTCCTGTGGCCATGGCTGAGTTTTCCATATTTTCTGGCATATTGAGTGCAGCACTTTAACAGAATCATCTTTTAAGATTTGAAATAGCGCAGCTGGAATTTCATCACATTCACTAGCTTTGTTCGTAGTGGTGCTTCCTAAGGCCCACTTGACTTCACACTCCAAGATGTCTGGCTCTCAGTGAGATAATACCATCATGGTTATCTGGGTTTTTAAGATCTATTTTGTCTAGTTCTTCTGTATATTCTTGCCATCTCTTCTTAATATCATCTGGTCCAGGAATTAAATTGATATTGTATTAGGGAATAATGTGTTAATACATAAACACCCCTTAGAATTTTGCCTGAAATATAGTTAGGACTAAATAAATAGAAGTTATTGTCATCATTTTTATTATTTTCCAACACCAAGCTAACGGTAGGGTAAGTTCTCTGTCTTCATGACACTTAGAGGTTAGAAGAAAAGACAGATATAAAAAACGCACACAGATAATTATAATGTTTAAAAGTGTTATGTAAGAAAAGTAGACAGTGAAGGGTTAGTCATAATTTTTGAGTACAATCATTTCATGACTGTGCATACATTCATGTGATTCACAATTTTTGAGAGTTGTAGTATATATTTTGTTCATTCAAGGAGCTATATACTCAGTGATCAAACTAGAGATCAAATTGCCACCATTCGCTGGATTATAGAGAAGCAAGGGAATTTCAGAAAAACTACTATCTCTGGTTCATCAACTACACTAAAGCCTTTGACTGTGTGGATCATGACAAACTGTAGAAAGCTCTTAGAGAGATGGGAATCCAGATAGTCCTACCTGTCTTCCTGAGAAACCTGTATGTGGATCAAGAAGCAATAGTTAGGACCCTGTATGGAACAACTGATTGGTTCAAGATCAAGAAGGAATACCAGAGAGATGACTTCTTTCACCCTGTTTGCTTAACCTATACACTTAGCATGCATGAGAAATGCTGGGCTGGATGAGTTCCAAGCTGGAATCAAGATAGGTGGGAGAAACAACAACAACCTCAGATACGTGGATGATACCACTCTAATGGCAGAAAGGGAAGAGGAACTAAAAAACCTTTTGATGAGGGTGAAGGAGGAGAGTGAAAGAGCCAACTTAAGACTACATATTAAAAAAAAAAACAAAAACAAACTAAGATCATGGCATTTGGCCCCATTACTGCCTCGCAAGTAGAGGGGGAAAAGGTGAAAATAGTGACAGATTTCCTCTTCTTCTGCTCCAAAATCACCGCAGATGGTGATTGCAGCCATGGAATCAGAAGATGATTGTTTCTTGGCAGGAAAGCAATGACAAACCTAGATAGTGTTTTTCAGAGATATCACTGCCAACAAAGATCTGTACAGTCAAGTGGTGTACGGTTGTTGAGAGCTGGACTGTGAGGAAGTCAGAACACCAAATAATTTATGCCTTCAAACTGTGGTGCTGGGGAAGACTCCTAAAAGTCCCTTAGACAGCAAGGAGATCAAACCACTCAATCTTAAGGGAGATCAATCTTGAATATTCAGTGGAAAGATTAATGCTGAAACTGAAGCTCCAGTATTTTGATCCTCTGATCTGAACACATGACTCATTGGAAAAGTCCCTGATATTGGTAAAGATTGAGGGAAGAAGGAGAAGAGGGTGTCAGAGGATGAGATGGCTGGATGGCATAATGGATGCAATGAACATGAATTTGGGCAAACTCCAGGAGGTGGTGAAGGACAAGGAGGCCTGGCATGCTACAGTCCATGGGGTTGCAAAGAGTCGAACACTTACTTCTAGGTGACTGAACAACAACAATACACTCAGTATATTATCGTATATTTTGGAATTATAAAAAAGTCTCTGAGCAGTTTTACTTATAAGACATTTTACCTTTTTATTAATAACTAAATCCATGGCTTTGTTTTAATGTCTACTCTCTACCGGTTGTATTATTTTTTCATTCTGGTTACCTTATTTTATTACACCATCTGATTCACATCTTTTGCTATTATTTTATCAAGTGGCAAGATATGTTCCTGGAATGTGGCCAGTCCACCGATATTAAACATTGCCTACTGCCCATAAGAGTGCTGAGCTGGGCGTGTGGGGAAGAAGGATAACAACAGGACCCCAAAGCAACTGCTCTGTGGTGACCTGAAAAGGGAGGGCCCCGTGCAAGTCAAGTAGAAGGGATGCTGCTAGCAGACAGATGAGAGAAATTTCAGGAGAGATCCTGACTACTGGACAGAGACAACAGCAGAAATTAGGTCTCTTAGATGGGAATGATCTTAGTCTGCCTATATGCATCTCTTGGAAACCAAATAGCAGTAAAAAGCCAAAGAGAAACTTTTCATATGCATTGTAACCACTAATATGGGTTTTCAGTATTGCAAAATAGTAGGACAGAAGATTTCAGCAGAGTTAATCTGCTGTAGTCCTTATTCTGCAGGCTGAATTTAAAATTAAAAGTATTTTAAATCTGTTCAAGTCAGTGTTTCCTAAGGAAACCATGTCTTTTTCCTCTCAAGGCCTTTGGAAATGCTTATTACTTATTACCAAACTTATTACTCAATTAAGTTTCACATAATATTGACTTTGTAACTGAAAACTCACTTCCTCAGGGAAGATTTCCCTGAGTGACCTCCAGAGTCAGGTATTTTGCTTTCCTAGGTCCTTAAACTCTAAGTGGGACTTAAGTCATGTCTATTTTGCTCACCATTGTATTTCCAGAGCCTGGAACTTCATAAATGCTTATTAAATAGTTAGCTAATAATATAATTAGCTAAAATAACTACAGAGCACTCTGTAAACATTAAACACCCTGTCACAAGAATAAATTAATATGATTTGTGTTCTGGAGATGTTTATAATCTAATATGTAAAGGTACACATGCAAGAGAATAAATAAGCACACATGAGTTCTATCTTTGCCATCATTTATAAACACAAACTGGTGGGAGTAAGATTGCTAAGAAGATAGTGTTCAGTCTTCTGGGAAGGCGAAATGAAAAAGGTTGACAAGAAAGGCATCTTAGAAAAACTGCTATTGAATTGAAACGTGAAGAACAATTTTCCATATCCTGGGCATAAGTATGCTTTTCTGAGTGTAAGTATACACACATACTGAGTATACATACACACACATACTGAGTATATGTATACACACATATAAAGTATATGTATATACACACATATATATTCACAATATATATTACAGTGCATACATGTTTTATATTTTATGTGTATATGTATAATAAAAGGTATCCATATGTATTTTTAAAATACACATATATAACATGCAATTTTACTATGACTGCACTAACAGTTTTATAAATCACCTCCTGCTATACACACAAAGTGGTATAATAGATTAATTATGATATCTTCAATATATGATTTCAATAATATTGCCCATGTATTATTTTGCTATTACCCCTAACTTAACCATGTATAAACATGGCTTTTACTTACTGTAGGCAAATTTTGCTACAGTGAATTCTAATATTGAGAATATATTTCTAAGATAAATCATTCCGTGACCCAGTAAATATTATTTTGGCACCCTCATTCATATTTGCCAATCCTTTGTAAGATTATATCGATATACACTTTTTTAAAATCATTTCCTGAAGAAAACAGTATAACTATGTTATTTATAATGATTATTTAGAGCCATAGCCTATTAACAAGGCATATTTTCTTGACTTAAATTGTCAGTCTCTCATGACCTTTCTCTCTATTCTGATGTCATAGTGTCTCACATAATCTCAGAGTTCTTGAATTCTGATTCTCTTGTATGATGATAACATTTATTCGTCACTTTGTAACTGAAGCACCAACTGAGAATACTTTTGTTCCTGCTTCTGAGTGCCATAGAAATGGAGTGAGCACTGTAATTGTAAAGCAGTGCGTCTTCACCCAACTTAGTTGTTATTTACCCTGCCCTGAGAACTCACACATTATTATGGCTCACATAAGTTTACCCAAGAGTCCTAAATGTCACTTTTTCTCTTATACTGATAACAGAAGTTCATTGTTGAGGTAGAAAGTCCAACTTTAAGAAGCAGACTGTCCCTGAGGCTTATCCTTTTTTTTTTTTTTTTTTAAACCTCATTAAGCCAGAATAAATTGCAACGTATTAAAGTAAAACTGTGGGGAAGGCATTTTTTTTACTGGCCTGATGGCGATCCACAGGTGCAGGGAAATGCAGACACATTTAGATGAGCTTTAGCGTCACACCTGTGCTGACAGAATGTGCGCTCAGAACAGGCAAGAGGAAAATGAAGGCTCTATCCACTCTGTGGGCTTGCTAAGGCCACGGGTTAAACTTCGGTTTTTCTTTCTTTTCCTCCTCTTCTATTTGATGGTCTATATAAAGTCCTGACTGATTAAAAGCGTATCTTCCTTTATCTTTGAATTTCAGAGTGTCTTTTAAAGTAAGCCTCTATTTCTTAGGATACTGATTATAAAAATAACTTGTTAGAATTACCTTTTTTATATTAGAAAGCATTTTGGCAGAAGACTCAGCAGTTCTTCCATCTTTTTTTGTTCTTAAATCACTGACAGTGTCCCAGTGGTTTCCTTATTAAATTGTATAAATAATACAATAAAACTTTAAAATGGCATATGGTTACTTCAACATTTATTCCTTTTAAGAGCTTAATATTTGAATAAATTATAACCATATGGACACTAACTTTATAATAAACTAACAATTTTTAAGTATGAGAGCAGGAGCCAAGAGAAGAGACTATTTATCAGTTCTCTGTGCAGTGTCTGGAAATGAGATTTCCAGCTAAAACCCAGCAGTCATGGTTAAGGTTACCTTAGTTTACAAACTTTTATCTCTTTTCAGATACTATCTCTGTACGTATATTTGCTGACTTTTAAATCATCTTTCACTGGACAAGATGTAAATAAAGTTGGGATTCCCAGTTGGCACAGTTGTAAAGACTGTCTGCTAATGCAGGAGACGCAAGAGATGCAGATTCAATCCCTGGGTCAGGAAGATCCCCTAGAGGAGGAAATGGCAACCCACTCCAGTATTCTGAAAAATTCCATGGACAGAGAAACCTTGTGGGCTATATCTGTGGGGTTACAAAGAGACACAGCTGAGCACAGATTCATTCATACATACAAGGTTTGATCTCTTTTTATATACTATCTCTGTATGTACATTTGCTGACTCAAACCAGCTTTCATTGGACAAGATGTAAACAAATTACATACAATTTGAAAGAATTGTTTTGTGTAAAGAGAATCTTATTTCATACTTATTCTATAAAAATCCTTTACATTTATTGACAGTGTTTCCAGTTTACAAGGTCTTTGTCAGAAATTTGTGAAGGCAAATTTTCTTAATGGACTCTTCAATCTAAGCACAAATATATTCACCAAAACACTAACTTGAAGCCCATATTTTAAGAATATGCCTAGCATGTATTTTAACTTAGATTTTATAAAGAAAATGTTTTATCACATATGAAGAATTCTTAAACTAGATCTTCTTTTATATTTAATAAACATAATATATAAAAATATATATAATAAAGTGAAAATGTATAATAATTACTATGTTACTTCATGCACCATTATAGATAATGCACAGATAATATACACTGAATTTTGTATTAGGTTCCAAATCCTTTTTGTAAGAGAACTAATAAACCTTGATCCATATGAAATATCTCAGTTTTGGTCCCACCCAGATTTATTTCTTGATATTCCTTTGCTGCCTATCCTGCTTATCCTAATCTCTGTCCCATCCTTGCTTGCTCATCTTACTATTCTTTTTATTAGAAATACCTTTTATGAAGTAACAGAAGATCTAGTCTATTTGAAAGCAAATTTTCAAGATTCATACATAATCTCATGTCATTTTTTACTTCTGATTTTTCTACTACATCATAATATCTTGGACATACTTCATAAAAAGCACATATCCATTAACCTTATATATACTCAGTGATGCAGATTCTGGTTAACATTTTTGAAAAGGATGCAATTATTCTGAAAACAACAGTAGATTATAATCATAAAAGTGCTTTCTTATTATAAAAGAAACAACACATAGAGAATTGAAATAAAATTCATATCTGTTTCACATTCAGAACCAGACATTTATTGGTAAATTCTTTCAAAGCTGTACAATTGGTTCTGTTTTACAGAAATTGCCAATTTCCAATAATATTTTGGACATCAACCTGCTGTTTCATATGAGTGTATTTTAATCATATATTCTTCATCCATTGTGAAGACTTCTTTTCCTCTTTGTTTGAAATAATACAATTGATTCAGTATCAATATTCTTTTCTCTCTGACATAGAAACAGAAAACAGATTTTGCTGCATTTAATTCCCCTGCCGACAATTCCTGGGACAATTCCTCCGACAGAGACCTGGGTCACCTTTCTTATTTTAATATAGGAAATTTTCTGAATACATATTGCAAATTATGGCAGTTGTGATGAATTATCCAAATTTGAGATGACATGGGGAAAGTTATAAAAAGTGTCTCTTTTTCTTGCTTTTTCACACTTTAATCCAGCTGACATATGTACATATATATGTTTATATATTGTAAAATTCTACAGAAATCAGCTTGACTTTGGTCACCTGTCCATGAAAATTATATACCATTTCAAGCATTTTTATTCATGCCCATTCCAGAATCTCCAAAGGACTCACAAAAACCCTTGGATGCACTTTGTAACATCTCTTTCTCTAGTGACCTTTCTCTTTTTCACCCCATTTGCCTTTGAAGTTTGATGATTGTTTTCATCAAAGTTATAGTCTACCTTCTACTGAGACTCTGATTTTCAAGTTTTAATATACCTGAGGATCACACAGGCTTATTTAAATGAGTCCTATGCTGCATATCTGGAAATTCAGTGCCTTAGTTGGCGCTTAGAAACCTGATAAAGATGTACTGATTAAATTGTAGATTTCTTAAGTGAGGGATGAGGTTTTATCAATATGTGTATTCCTGGTACTTGGCACCATGTCTGACAATAAACAATCTAATAATGCTTGTTGACTGAATTAAAAGAATTAATTTGAAACAAATAGCTTCAGGTATTTTATTAATATTTCCTGATAGAAAATTTTATTATCCCAGATAGAATGTGTCAAACTTTTGAGGCTAGGAACTGGTGAAAACATGGACTCAAGGAGCAGTCTTCTCACAATACACACACTTTTCATATGTATCTTATGAATTCATCTGACGTCTATTATATACCTAAGTCCTAGGTCTGTACTAGATGCTGTGATATTAAATTGCGTGGGGTTAATTCTTCACCCTCAAGGAATCTAAAAGTTGGGAAGAGGTATTTCAATAGTCCTAAAATAACATAATGGTTTATAACAGAATGAACAAAGTATTTTAAAAGCTTTGAAAAATGAAGGTTGAATGCTGTTAAAGATTCTCTCAATAATAAAACCTCAAGAATCAGCATCCTATAATATTTTTTATGCTCATGCAAATCATCCTCTATGCCAATTTTTTAAAGAATTTGATGGCATTAGAAATTGTCAGTGAGCCAACACTGTTTGTCATTAAAAAGGAAAGCAATCAGAACATCATCCTGTGCCACTGTATCTTTCTCATTTGCTTTCTCATTTATATGCACTCGTATATATCGTGCCTTTGATTTTAACTTCCTTTTTCTGTAAGAATTCATGATTTTTACTTTTATTTAAGTATGGGCTCAATCATCTACCCTTCACTCAGTCTCCATTTGATTAACCTCTCAGCAGAAATGTTTCCTTTCCTGGCCCATGTACTGGAACCTTCTCTTTAAAATCAAGCTAATGTCTGTTTTTGTTAAAATGTGAACTATTTTTCCTGTCACTGCTGCTTTTCCTCCAAGGATTCCTTCTCTCTCCAGTATTGGAGTTATCTTTCCATCATCTCAACAATGTTTAAATGTTCCCTGGTAAAGTGTCTGCCTACGATGCGGGATACCTGGATTCAGTCCCTGGGTTGGGAAGATCTCCTGGAGAAGGAAATGGCAACCCACTCCAGTATTCTTGCCTGGAAAATCCCATGGGCGGAGAAACCTGGTAGGCTACAGTCCACGGGGTCGCAAAGAGTCGGACACGACTGAGCGACTTCACTTTATTAAGGCCCTCATGAACTTCCCTCATAGTTCAGTTGGTAAAGAATCCTCCTGCAATGTAGGAGACCTGGGTTCAATCCCTGGATTTGGGAAGATCCCCTGGAGAAGAGAATAGCTACCCACTCCAGTATTCTGGCCTAGAGAATTCCCTGGTCTGTGTAGCCCATGGTGTCGCAAAGAGTTGGAAACAACTGAATGAATTTCACTTTCAAGGCCCTCATGACTGACATTCATAATTGTAATTCCTGCTCTGATGAACCTGCACGACGCCTAGTTTTATGGAAGGCAGTCATATGCCTCCTATGGTAGAGTAAGTAGTAAAAACAAATCCATCCTGCTGTCATCCTTTGATGACTAAGGAACAGGCTTGTGACCCCAGCTTAGTCATTCAGATTCTTGCACCTTGGCCACTGAATCTTCAGTGAGGGAAGCAGGGATAAGAGACGTGGAAGGAATGTGTTGCCCCATCGCAGCATCCTGACCAGATTATCTGCTGGACTGGCGCTTCTGGAGAATTGTCTTGTGTTCCTGCTTCTTGTGAGCTCTGGCTCAAAAATTACTTTTAGCTTAGAGTGGCTGAAGTTAGATTCTACTACTGCAATTAAGAACTCTGAGTTGACTTCTAATTAGTGAGAATAAGAAGCAATTATTCTCAAATTTTTCCCCAGTGTTGAGTATTTATTGGTAAAATAAATAATTTCATGGCAACTTAGCAATGCTTTTATAGTGAAACAAATGTTTTACTCAACTACATTGAAGTTTTTAAGCAAATATATATTCTTACATCAAATATACTATGAACAGATAAACTATAAGTAGACATATTGATAGGGTAGGACTAAAGATATATGCAAACTCAGCATTTTCCTGTGCCAAATAATATATATTTAAATAACTTGTATCATCTTCAGTTTTAATGGTATTTTGTTTTGATTCCCATATAACAGTATGGTCTATTCATTGCAGTCAGGATTTGCATTTCCCATTTTTTTTTAAATTGTGTTTTAGTGTGCCCTTATATAAATTATTCTATTTAAATGATAATGCTATGTCTGGGCTATTTTCAGAGTCCAATTTTCCCATAAAAATTGTATTTGACAAGGCAGGTTCAGGATTCAATATAAAAATTATCTACAATCTTTAGAAAATTTCATGTTATTCAATACTAAGGAATCCATTCAATGATATAGTTAATTTCCTGTAGGTAGGCCATTGCAGCATTGTTCTTACTTTTGGGGTTACTCATATTGTTGCACCTTGAGAACTATACATAGATTTTTGTGAAATATAACTTCATAGACCTGAGTGCAACTCTTAAATAGAAGCCCCAAATAGTCCACAAACATTTGATATTTATCAGTTTACTTCAGTTGCTCAGTTGTGTCCTAATCTTTGCGACCACATGGACTGCACCATAACAGGCTTCCCTGTCCATCACCAACTCTTGGAGCATGCTCAAACTCATGTCCATTGAGTAAGTGATGCCATCCAACCATCTCATCCTCTGTCATCCCTTTCACCTCCTGCTTTCAATCTTTCCCAGCATCAAGATCTTTTCTAATGAGTTAGTTCTTCACATCAGGTGGCCAAAGTATTGGAGCTTCAGCTTCAGCATCAGTTCTTCCAATGAATATTCAGGACTGATTTCTTTTAGGATGGACTGGTTGGATCTCCCTGTAGTCCAAGGGACTCTAAAGAGTCATCTCCAGCTCCACAGTTCAAAATCATCAATTCTTCGGCACTCAGCTTTCTTTACAGTCCAACTCTCACATCCATACATGACCACTGGAAAAACCATAGCTTTGACTAGACAGACCTTTGTTGGTAAAGTAATATCTCTGCTTTGTTATATGCTATCTACGTTGGTCACAGCTTTTCTTCCAATGAGCAAGTGTCTTTTCATTTCATGGCCTCAATCACCATCTGCAGTGATTTTGGAGCCCAAGAAAATAAACTCTGTAGCTGTCTCCATTGTTTCGCATCTATTTGCCATGAAGTGATGGGACTGGATGCCTTGATCTTAGTTTTTTGAATGCTGAGTTTTAAGCCAACTTTTTCACTCTCCTCTTTCACTATCATCAAGAGGCTCTTTAGTTCCTCTTTGCTTTCTGCCATAAGTGTGGTGTCACCTACATATCTGAGGTTTTTGATTTTTCTCCCTGAAAGTTGACTCCAGCTTGTGCTTCATACAGCCTGGAATTTCACATGATATACTCTGCATATCAGTTAAATAAGCAAGGTGACAATATAGAACCTTGATGTACTCCTTTCCCAATTCGGATCAAATCTGTCGTTCCATGTCCAGTTCTAATTGTTGCTTCTTGATCTGCATACAGATTTCTCACGAGGCAGATAAGATGGTCTGGTATTCCCATCTCTTTAAGAATTTTCCAGTTTGTTGTGATTCACATGGCATATTCTTATAGGAAGTAATCACACTACACATAGAATAAGAAAGAAAAAAATATACATCCTGTCTTCTATTCATATTTTCCACAGGACTGAACAATATAAAGTTTTATATTTTTTCTGTTAATTCTTTACCTTTTTTTTCACACATCAGGGCTTCCTTATTTCTATGAAGTATTTGGGATGGTTGTAGGGAATAGAGTACATGATGGGCTTAAACATATTTCACAAGTTGAAAAGAGGAAATTAAGGCTGTTATTTTCCCATCTGAAAATCTAAGGCAATATCAAACTTGGAAGAATAGTAGTAGTTACAGGTTTTTTTTTTTTCTGGAAAGAGAGCCTGGTACATAGTAGTTACTCATGAAAAGATAATCTTTTTTCTCTAGCTTATATTAAGAAAATGATAAAAAAATCTGTGATTTTTAACTGCTTATATATAATAGAATTACATTTCAAACATCTGGTTACTATTCAAATATCCACATATATATTGTAAAAAGCAGTTCCCTTATATTATAAAGAGCACATAAAGAAAAGTTCAGATGTTTCTCTTGATTCTTCTTTCCTACTTCAACTTTCTGTGATATTGGAGAATAGAGTTATAGCAGTTTCCTTATAAGTAGACTAGAATCAAGCCTCTGCTGTGTGTCTGCTTAAATTTGATAACCTAAAGAATAAGATTAAATAAGCATTTTTCTTTACTATTTAATGTTTTCCTGCTAAATTTGACAAAATTGTCCATACCTATAATGATTAAATTACATATTTATTTGATCAAAGTAATTATATGAAATTAAGATATTTAAGCTTAAAAAATTTCAAGCATCATTTAAGAAAAGTACTATATTCAATAAAAATCACTTCTTTTTCTAATACTTCCTGGAAATATCTTACATATCTAAGGTAATTGAGTATTATAAGAACAGTAGATTATACAGTGATATTCAGAATTATATACAGTAGACTTAATAACACCACTTGTAAATAAACACATCAATAGATGATACTATTAAGCTGGTGCAAACATAATTATGATTTCAGACTGTGAATTTTAAATCATTATAACTAGGCTCAAAAACATCTTTGTTAAAAAAAAAAAAAAATCTTTGTTAGTCAAAATAGGAACCATTACAATTAATACATTTTTGCCAACAAGAAATAAGTTTGTTTATTCTTATAGCATAAGAATCCATACTTTGAGATTTGATTAATGCTTGGAAAGATTTTTCTGCTGCCTGCTGGTTGTGGAAGAGTTTTCCCTGCAAAAAGTTGTTTAATGCTTGAAGAAGTGGTAGTTGGTTGGTGAGAGGTCAGGTGAATATGGTGGCTAAGACAAAACTCAGTTCGTTCATCTTTTGAAGCATTGGTTGTGTGACGTGTACTCAGGCGTTGCACAGAAGAATCGGGTCCCTCTGTAGACGCATGCTGGCTGCAGGTGTTGTAGTATCAGTGCGTCTCGATTGGCTGCGTATACTCTCAGGTGTTATGGTTTCATCGGTATTCAAAAAGCTGTAGTCAATCAGATCAGCACCAGGCCACCAAACAGTGACCATGACCTATTTTTGGTGCAAGTTTGGTTTTGGGAAGTGCTGTGTGGCTTCTTCTCTGTCCAACCACTGAGCTGGTTGTCACTGATTGTTGTGTAAAATGCACTTTTCATCACAAGGTACATCTGATCAAGAAATCGTTCCTTGTTGTTACATAGAGTAAGAGAAGACAATGCTACAAAATGACGATTTTTTAAATTTTTGCTCTTCGCATGAGGCACCCACTTATCGAGCTTTTTCACCTTTCCAGTTTGCTTCAAATGCTGAATGACTGTAGAATAGACAACGCTGAGTTCTTTGGCAACTTCTCATATAGTTGTAAGAGGATCATCTTCAATGACCCTCTCAATTGGTAGTTGTCAACTTCTGATGGCCTTCTACTGTTCTCCTACAGGGCTCTCCTCTCGTTTGTAAATCTTCTTGAACCACCACTGCACTGTACATTCATTAGTAGTTCCTGGGCCAAGTGGGTTGTTGATGTTGCAAATTGTCTCAGCTGCTTTACAACCCATTTTGAACTTGAATTAAAAAATTGCTCAAATTTGCTTTTTGTCTAATATTATCTCCCTAGTCTAAAATAAATATAAAATAAACAGCAAGTAATAAGGCACTTGCAAAAAAAAATACAAAGTAATAAATGCACATTAAAATGATGTATAACATAACCACATTTATTTAAGAATGTATCCAATATCAAGCGACAAATTTCAACAATGTAAAACTGCAATTAATTTTGCACCAACCTAAGAGTAAGCTTTCACTTGAATGTCAGTATCAAACAAACTGTAGCATTCCAAAAGGACATAATGGGAAATGATCTCTTATTCCGTATTTTTTCAGTTCACGTATTTTGAGCATTATTTTGGTATAAGACATTGTCCTAGGTCTTAGGAATACAAAGATAAACAGAGCATAATCTCTATTCTCAAGAACTTTAAAATGCATTGAGGTCAAGGTAATGAAATTAACTAAGGCAAGTCAAATGGAATATTCAGGTGCTGCATAAGCGACGTGTGTGGAGGTGAAGAAAAGGAAGTAAACCTCAGAGAAAAGAGACCAAGACATTTTAAATTCTAAACAGGTGTATCTGAGAATGATTTTAATAAAACGATAGAGAAGGAAACAAAATACACCAAAGTCAGAGAACTGAGGACATGCCTGGCAGAAAAGTGTGAGAAGTATGAAGAGGACTGGTGTGGGCAGGAGGAACTGCAGTTCAAAGGAAGAGCATGCAACACTCTAAAGGTCATTTTAAGGAGTTGCACCGCCCTTTTTGGTCAATGAGGCATCTTGGTAGCTTTTTGAGTCATACAATGATACAATCTTTGTTTTGGAAAGGTAACTACCATGAAGGATGAAATAAAAAGTCAGATGACTTTAGAGGACTGGATTGGTACCAGGGATAATAAAGAGTTGAATGTGAACAGACTGGTCACTAGAGGAAATGATTTTACATACTAAGTGGCTTTTCTGGAGTAAATGATGGACTATACTGATGGGCTGATAGGTTCTGAGCAATCCTATTGTCAAGATGATGCTAAATTTTAATGATATAATCTTATAACTGCATTTGTCAGAGGTCAAGCTCCCTAAGAGCAGCACACATTTAGAGTATCCATAAAATTCTTTGATTGGAGCATAAATAGCAGAAAATGAACAATTATATTTTTAGGAGAGAATCATCGATGTCATGATGTGGAATACAGGAAATTGGTTTTAATGATAATTATTAGTGACTGGCAAAAGAATAGTAAATGTTTTCTTCTTGCCCTATAGTGTTTTGTGCCAACTTATATACATGTAGCTCTCTAAAACCCCTTTTCAGAGAGCAGAGCACATTAAATGCATTCTTGATTTGTAATTTAAAACTACAGTTGTGCGAAATTGCAGTTTAAGCTTGTATGGATCTATACCCATTGAGTTTGAATTAAGATTTACAAATATGTATTAGGTTTGATAGGACAGTCATTGAATGAAAAATACAATTTGTGGCATTGAAATGCTGCAAAAATATGAAAATTTAAAATATGTATAAAATCTTTCTCAACAATATGCTTATTAGGTCTTAGGTGATGCATATAGCACATTTCAGAAGTCAATTGGGGTGTATAGTCTGAATGCCATGATTCTAAGCTTCTTAATTTAAAAACAAATTGGAGGAACTTACTCTAGAGGTAATTATTTCAGAAAAACATCATGTCCTACAAAACTCATTCATAGTCAAGAGACTCATTAAACAAATCACCCTTTTAAAGTCCCTGGTTTTAAGTGGATATGGCTGAAAACACATTTTTTTTTTTTTGCCATAATTGTGCACACCTTCAATCAAAAGATAGTTGTAGAATTACTGTCAAATCCATGCAAAAAGGTAAAAAAGCAAGGTTAAATGTTGAAAAAAACCATATGCCATCATGTTGGATAATACGAGAATTGTATTATCCTATAATGAGTAGACTGATTACAAACTGGTCCTAAAACACACCTAGTGCAAGAATTAGCTCAGCAACTCTGCTTCTCAGCCCTAGTTGCACATTACAGTGGACATGCACAGCATCATAGTTAGATTATCTCATTTAGTAGGGCTATTTAAAATTATCCCTAGATCATTTTAATGTGTAATCATGGTTGAGAACCACTGCTTTCCCACAAGATATTAACCAAGATGAAGTGCATGATTTTCCAGTTTGAGGATAAGTTTTATTCCAGTAAACATCTTTATGTTAAGATGCAATCTGGGTTCTTATAACTTTCATGCATTGAAATTGCATCAGCAGGTTTTATTTTTTAAAAAGTGCTTCCTCATTTTTACTTATTTTATTTCCTAATAAAGTATGCATTATATAGCAGAAGGGTTATTTGCATTCATTTTTATTACTGTCAATAATAGTTGATACATAATATAGGCTTTCTATGAAGCTGACGCTAACTTAGTTGCTTTATTACACTAATTTAACCTTTTAATTAGCTCTAGAATGTAGATATCATTATTATCTCCATTTTAAATATAAAAAATTGAAATAGAGGAGATTTTTTTTTTCCTATTCCCTGCCACTTTTATTCAACATATTTTGGAAGTTTTAGCAACATCAATTCAAGAAGAAGGACAAAACGGATCCAAATTTAAAAAGTAAAAATCGCACTGTTTTTATGGAAAATTTATTTTTTATACAAAATTATTTACAAAACACTTTTGCCTCAAATTACATGACCAGAGAGTTTTGAAAGTGGGGATTTGACCCAAGCATTTATGTTCTCAACCACTCCATGCTATGTGTCAGTATGCTTAAAACAAATCTGTTGAGCTTACCCATTGTACCTACCAATAATTTTAAGATTTAAAGAAAGTATTATCTTTTCTCAACATTGTCAATAATCCAAGACTTTGGTTTCTTTTTTATATAACTTTATCTGCTCAGGTTTACTTGTCACTAGGAAATCCAGACAAACTTTTCTGAAAAACTGATTTCTAACTTGCCAATATCACTGCTTGTGAAATTTAAAATGATGAACTTTAATAATTCTTTGAGCTTAGGCCTTTATGATTTCCATTGTATCCAACAACTAAATTGTCATTAAAAGTCTTTATTTTATATTGAATGTAAAACTCCTCTCTTTCATAGGATTATATATACATACCAAGATACTAATCTACTAATATCATGAATTTTATAAAATCTGCTTGATTTATTAAATTTTTTTTAATTAAAAAGTTACTCTAAGTGGAACAAAGCCTCTGATATCTTGTGGACCCCACTTTCTCTCTTTCTTCTTTTCATCTCTGCATCTCATTCCTTCCCTGAAAACCAAGCATCCCAAATCCATCAAGTAGCACAGTAGGAAAAAACAAACAAATGGATTGTCAAAAATCCTAAGAATGAGTTAAGTTATAAATGTTTTTCTTGTTAAGTATCAAATTATTTGCTTCATCCCTCACTGTCTAAATCATAATTTTCCAAATATCTTTCAACTAATTATTTAATTTGTTTTCTGATCTAGAAAACTAGCCTGCTAGTTTTTCATTAGTGTATCCTTCCCAACAAATCAAAAGTGAAGAATTTATTGAATCTTTCTTCTCCCTTGGCTGTTGCAGTGACAGTTATAATAAAGAATAGTTCATTAGCCCCACTGTTGATCATATAAAGGAAATACCGTTTCTCTATGTCCCTCATTCCAATGATCATGTCTTCAGTCTATTTTAAATGCGTGGCAGTGTCAAGCTAGCACCAGTTTTTAACAAGACAGAAGCCCAAATAGCATAATGGATACTTGGCCTGAAAAAGTGGTCTTGGCTTTGTCACCTTGAGAAAAAATAATTTCAACCATTTTGGGGGATTTTGTTGGGTTTTGTCTTTTAATATTTTGTTGCAGGGGAAGAAGTCACCTTACTGAAAATGATTACAGAAATATTTGAAGTTTAATGGATGAAATATTGTAATTATCAAAAGAACAGCAAAGATCGTATGGTAAAAGACAAAGTTTAGGCAATGTGGACCAAATAAATGAGCTGAGTGGCTCTGCGCAGTATTAAAAAAAAAAGAAAAAGAAAAGAAAGTGGGTGAGGTGTATGTACAATGTATGTTTTCTTTAAAATATGTTTGAACATATCAACAACATTATTGGTTTTTCCCTTTGGTCAAAATGTGTGTGGACATGTATATGTTAGTGTATATCTGCATTATGTACTTTTCTCTAAGCAGTCACCCACAGGGTTACCAACGAGTGCTTATGTATATTGGAGAAGGAAATGGCAACCCACTCCAGTGTTCTTGCCTAGAGAATCCTGTGGACAGAGGAGCCTGGTGGGCTGCTGTCCATAGGGTCGCACAGAGTCAGACATGACTGAAGCGACTTAGCATGCATGCATGCATTGGAGAAGGAAATGGCAACCCACTCCAGTGTTCTTGCCTGGAGAACCCCAGGGACAGAGGAGCCTGGTGGGCTGCCATCTGTGGGGTCGCAGAGTCGGACATGACTGAAGCGGCTTAGCGGCAGCAGCTTGTGTCTATTAGCATACACAGACACTTAGATAGCCATATAGTCCTATCATTTATGGAATTTGCAGTTTAGACCAATAGATGGCTTCCCTGGTGGCTCAGATGGTAAAGAATATGCCTGCAGTTCAGGAGACACGTGTTCGATCCCAGGGTTGGAAAGATTCCCTGGAGAAGGGAATGGCTACCCACTCCAATATTCTTGCCTGGAGAGTTCTATGGACAGAGGACCCCTGGCAGGCTAGTCCATGTGGTCGCAAAGAGTCGGGCACAACTGAGTAAATAACAGTTACACTAGACCAATATAAGCTACTTCGGGAGATATTGAAAAGGCGTTGAACATATTGGGAAGGGAGGGAGTGATGTCAAGAGGCTTCTCATGGGATATTGTCTGATTTTCACTTACCTCACTTCTCCTTGCCTTCAAACCACCCTCGGTTAAATATACTCATACTAGAATGATAGGGGTCAGCCCTAGCAGCTATTCGTTTTTATCTATACTTTCCTCCCTAGGAAACTCATTCAGTATTGTGACATTAAATCCATTTCACCTTTTATACTATCAATGATTCAAAAATATATATCTTTAGTGCTAATCTTTCCTCTGAACTCAAGACAAGGGGTGTCCAAATATGGATATCAAGATCCCTGTATTGGTCAGGTTCTTGCAGGAGATAAATTGAACACATAATTAGATACTTTGAGGGAAATTGAATCAAGGGACAGTTTTAAAGGCTTGAATAAGGTATAAAGATACCACAAGTGAGAGTGCTGGGCACTGTGCTAGGCTTGGAGGGGAAGTCAGAGGGAGAGGTTACCAGAACTCAGACAGACGGCTGAGAGGGCTGTTTTGTAGAAGCCAGGATTTTAGTTCATGGGAAGGCATGATAGGTAGCCAAGTTCACAGGAACTCTGCAGAGAGGGAAATTGGGGAATACAGACTTCAACTTCATTGTCTTTCCCCCAGCCTTTTGTCATTGGTGTTCCCTGTTACCTGGACTGTACTAGAAGGTGGAAAGTAAGAGAGGTATGGATGTAACTTGCAAAATTAGCCTCCCTGGGGCATAAAGCAAAAGGACAGAGTCTAAGTGTGAGTGTGAACTAGTTCTGTATAAGTAGAAAGAATATTCCAGGGAACAGTGCATGAAAAAGCCACCAGAAGAAGCACTCAGGCCAGTAAGTAGTTCGATACATCTGGAATTTAAAAAAAAAAGTCAGAATGACAATTTATAAGGTGAAAGAGATAAACATCAGCCAGATTATAAAGAGTTTTTTTTAATTAAATTAAGGACTTTGGATATAGGATTTTAAAGCAGAGGAGTGTCTTGCTAATATTTATGTTGTAGAAGCAATATCCTGGCTTCTGACTGGAGTCAGGATTATAAAGAGAGGAGGACTTGCAATTGAAGGAGCAGTTGAAGGATTGGCAGTGAAATCACCAGGTATAATTAGCAGTGTGATGGGATAGAAATAAAAAGACGAATTGATGGAAGATTTAAAATGTAGAATTTTATAGGATTTGGTGATTATTCAGATGTTGAAGTTAAGAGAAAAAGAAAAATCAAGGATGATATGAAATTTCTGGTATGTATTACTTAGAAAATGGCAGTACCATTTCTAGTGACAAGAAAGAGACTAGAGAGAAATGAGGAAGGAAATGATGAGTGAGGTATTGCACGTTTTTTAAAACACTAAGTTCAAGTTGCTTTTGGAACATTTTAGTAGAAATGTCCAATAAGTAGGTGGATAAGTATTCTAACCCATAAGGGAGAACAGTGATACAGATGTAGTTTGGGGAACTATTGGCTTATTAATGTTTACTAATGAAGAGGGATGGATGAGGAAATTATGTGATTTAGCCAAAAATTAATTTTAGGTATGACTGACTTAATGCTTACATGCTTTTCAATATACTCAACTAATGACAAGTTTAATAATATTGCTAAAAAATGATACTTAATGCCGAGAGTAAAAGACAGCTTGTTTCTAAAGCCCATTTTTCAATTCTAATTAACATCTATAGATATTCCCTTACTGTCGTTTGCCAATTTAATGCTTTATGAAGTAAAATCTTCTTAAACAAGCTGTAGAGAAAATATTCTTGCAAAATTATTAGGAAAAAGAATTCCAAATATCCAAATATTACAATAAGACTTTGAGTTTTATAATTAGAATGCACATTCAAAGTCACATAGTGGTCTCAGAGGTCTCATGTTTTAGGTGAGAAAGCAAAAGACCAGATATTTATGCCAATGGACGAACCATTCCAAAATACAGTAAGTTATAATGTGAGTAAATATTTAGTTAAAATAAATAATGATTTTATATATATATACACACATGTTAATCAAGCGTTTTCACATAGACCGTACCTACTGCGTTAGACTAATGGGGACTAGGGAAGAAGGGAGATGCTAAACAATAGGGAGGATATACTATAGATTAGATTTTAATTAATATGCAAGTCTCAAAAGCTCAATCTCCAATGCTCCCAAGAAACTCCATAAAATACAAGCATACTGATGTTTAAAGACTGAAATATGGGAAGCTGCTAAAACATGGATGCTGAAATTGCTAACATTACATAAGGGATGAAAAAAATCTCATTGCCTTCATGGAAACTGAATCAAATCCATAGAGAAGCAGATGTTTCCCTTTAGCAAACTTTCGAAACAGAAGGAACTTGCATTCAGTCAGGAAACTGGCAGAGCCTCTGGAGTCATTTCTAAGTGGCTGTGAGAGTTGAGAGAATGTCCTTGAAGACCTGTGTTCTGGTTAAAATGGAAGTGGAGGCTTTGGCAGACTGTGCTTTCGGCCGCCTGCCAGCGACTTTGAAAAGTATGACAGCTAATACAGCTGCCCAGATAGTTCTTTGGCTGCACCTCTGGTTGGAAGACATGATTTTGAAAGAACTCCATGCAAGGAATTCCATTTGGCAAAGGTCTGCTTTTTGGCAAGGATGTGGAAAGTCTTCTTGCATAAGCATTGAAGAATAAATTGTGTCCGCCTCAGGATAAAACTTCTGGTGGATAGGAAAAGAGGCAGAAACTTTTCAGACTGACAAGAGACACTAGAAATTTGCAATCAGTAAAAATGACCCAATTGCAAAAAGAACAACAAAAAGCCGCAAAGTTCTTCAAAAAATCCAGAAAAAAAGGGAGCTGGCCTGGCTGCTTGTTCACTGCTCTAGATGAGGCAACCAAATAATAAAGATCACATGTGAGTCAGAAATGGGGAAATGTACACTTGAGAAAACATTTTTCTAAAAATATTAAAAAATAGTTTGCATTACATAAAACGGATTTTATAATGTAGAAACCTGGCACTGTGTTAATCATGAGTTCATAAAATGCTGACCTAAATTTGTAGACTTGGGTTCTTCTGTTACCTACTGTCTGAGATCTTTTGGAGGAAAGCTTGCTACATGTGCCTTATTAGCTTGAAACCTGACATTCAGTACACAGTGCAGTATCCTTACGGGGTCAGAGTGTCCACAGACTTCCCCGGCATGAAAACTGTCATCAAGTCTTAAACTTCATCAGTTCATACACAGCTTCTGATGTGTGAAAAGCAGTATAATGTTTTGCCATTGGTTGATAATAAAAAGTCAAATTGACTATCTTCTTTCTTTTTTAAAATATGTAATCATGACTGCTTAAGCCCAGTGAGATAAAGGTTGTTTTCCCTCAGGTTGCCAGGTAAACTATAGGATCTTGGTTCAATTGAATTTCAGATAAACAGACACTATATATATATATTTTTTTTAGGGTAGGTATTCAAATTTAACTAGGTGTCCTATATTTTATTTGCTAAATCAGGCAGCAAATTTTAGGGACAGTTTTATGAGTGAGGGAGATCTCTCATGAGTTTCTATTACTATGAAATATATAAATTTGCTTGGATAGAGTCTAGCATAGGTAAACCTAACAACACGTTTTGCTCTGTTAAAACACTGAAAGCTATCATGCCCAAACCTTTACTCGGTGCATTAGCTTATTTATTTTTGAAGAAATGTGTCTTCCAACCAGACTTCCAATAGGAGTGCTGAAGTGAAGTGAAGTGAAGTCACTCAGTCGTGTCTGACTGTTTGCAACCCCCGAGGACTGTAGCCTACCAGGCTCCTCCATCCATGGGATTTTCCAGGCAAGAGTACTAGAGTGGGTTGTCATTTCCTTCTCCAGAGGATCTTCCTGACCCAGGGATCAAACCTGGGTCTGCCACATTGTAGGCAAACGGTTTACCATCTGAGCCACCAGGGAATTCGGAGTGTTGAAGAACCGGGCAAAATATGTGCTTAGTGCAAATGAGGGGTAAAGGAAAGAGGGAAGATTTCAGGGAAATCTCTGAAGTTGAATACCAGTCCTGCCAGGTACCTACCCACGTAAACTTGCCTAATTTAAATTAAATACAACCATTACTGACTAGGGTGTTTGACCATATACTCTGTATGTGTGTGTGGGGGGGGGTCTGTGTTCTGTCAGTGATTTTACAATATTGTTATGGAAAAGCTGAGAGCTCAGTTCATATCTTATTGCTCTAAGGACAATGCTCAAAATGACAGTGCTTTAAGCTGGTATCAGGGAAAAGAGACATTTGATGGTAATTCAATGAAAGAGTCAAGATGCAAAATGTTATTATAATTTACAAATTAAATAGACTGCTACTGTTCTGCCATTTTAGAAAACAGTTAACCACAAGGCAGTTTTACCCAGTTTCTTGGAGATATTTGACCTCCATGGATAATCTCCTAGTGTAAACCCAGAAGACACATATTTATATTTAGCAGTTTTGAGAAATAGTACCAAAGGATATTTAAGCCTTGCTTGTGATATCCATCCTCCTTGGGTTCAGTATGGTGAGTTTAGAAGATGACTTAGCTAGGAAGATTAAATATATGAGATTATCCATCAGAACATTTGACTGTAGCATCACACTATAGTCTATAGATATATAGATCTACAGATATCTATAGATATATAGATACTTGACTATAGTATCACAAAGTGATTGTGAATTTTTGAAAAAAATGTATTTTAAACATCTTATTTTGGTTGGGTCTAAAATATTTCTAAGTAAATGTTTCTACTGTGCCCATTGTTCCTACTAGATTAAGACCATCTTAAATCAGGGTTTGTAGATATGTTATCTATAGGTTATCAGAGCCTTACAAATGTATAATGGGCAAAAATACTAAATTGTGGAAAATAAAAAATAATGAATAAAGTTAAGGAAACAATAAAGGGAAGTTAAGATTCAGAAACTAGAGTAAAACATAGGTGGTTCATAAAAATTGTGTGACTAGCTGGGATGAAATTATTGAGCTGTTTATTTTTTCTACTTGCCTTGAAAACTGTTAGCCACAATTTTCCCCCAAATTTCTAAAGTAGTTGATGATCATTTTGCCCTAGCACATTGCTAACAAAAATGTATAACACATGGGTTTACATACTGAATAATTAAAAAATAGATTTTACTTAGCCATTAATTTATATTGAATGTTGGATTAATATTATCAATTTTCCTCAAATAATAAGTATGTAACAGCTGAGCTATATTTAAATATATATAAAAGTAAAGAGTTTAAAAAATTCTTATATAGTTGAAATTGTCCTCAAATTGTAAGGTTATGGATAAAACATATTATTTTCCAATCCACATGATGAGATGATATCTACTTTTCAGTAGAAAATAAATTTATATCCAAAGCACTTAGAAGAAGCAAAAGAAGCATGCACAGTGTTAGTGCATATTGACTTTTGCTATCATATTAAGCAAGTCAAGTCTCTAGACTGAATATCCATGAAGGAGGATCAGTATTACAATCAAGAAAAAAATAATTTCAGCATAGGTAGATGATAGCCATGAATGAAAATTGCTACTGAGTTACACAGTAATTGACTCCTTAATGAGTTATGTGTTTATTCATTTTAAATAAAACATTTCTCAGGACAGCCAAGTAAAGAAAATTGGAAACAGCATAAAACAGGAAACTGTCATAGCCAAAGGAAACACCATCAGAATTTTCTAAGTAACAGCATGTTTCTTTATGGCAGGATGTATCTAGAAGCTCTCAGGCATACATGGTTAATACTCCCCTAAATTTTCCTACGTTTAGCAATATTTAGAAAAAACTTAAAATAATAAGTTAGCAAGTTTGCATTTCTTTAATTATGAGCGATATTGAGCATCTTTCCATGTGTTTGTTAGCCATCTGTATGTCTTCTCTGGAGAAATGTCTATCCCACTACTGGGCATATACCCTGAGAAGACCATAATTGAAAAAGACACAGGTACCCCAATGTTCATTGCAGCACTATTTATAGTAGTTAGGATATGGAAGCAACCTAGATGTCCATTGACAGATGGATGGATAAATAAGTAGTGGTACATATATGTAATGGAATATTACTCAGCCCTAAAAAGGAGTGCATGTGAGTCAGTGCTAGTGAGGTAGATGAACCTAGAGCCTGATGAACAGAGTGAAATAAGTCACTAACAGAAAAACAAACATTGCATATTAATGCATATATATAGAACCTAGAAAAATGGTACTGATGAACCTCTGTAGGGCAAGAATAGAGACAGACACAGAGGATGGTCTTTGGGAACAGTGGGGTGAGGAGAGGGTAGAGAAAACTAAGAGAATAGCATTGAGGCATGTATGTTACCATATGTGAGACAGAGAGCTAATGGAAATTGCTCTAAAACTCAGGGAGCCCAACACACGACTCTGTGATAACCTAGAAAGGTGGGATGGAGTGGGGAGGCGCTGCAAGAGGGTGGGGACATGTGTATACTTATGGCCGATCCACACTGCTCTATGGCAGAAGTCAATACAATATTGTAAAGCAATTATTCATAAATGCTAAAAAATGAAGTTAGCAAAAAGTAGCAAGACAGGGTCTTTCCTTCCAATTATATCTCCTAGAAATAAAGGAACTGAAAATCATATATCCCTGTTCCTTGACTGCATTATATCACCCCCTTTTCCCCTTGCTGTGGTAGTGTCCAATGCAATCACACTAGCCACATGTGCTCATTTAAATGTAAACAAATTAAACTGAAATGTAGTTAGACATTAATTTACTTATTTGCAGTAGCCACATTTCCACTGCTCACTTGCTAAATATTCCTTTGGATGATGCTGAGAATCCCTACGGGGCCTAAGATCAGCTTCCTTCATTTTTCCCCTCTAATAAGTAAAACATGGCTCCATGAATATGGCTTGATTCACCTTCATCTGTCTCTCTTCTCCTTTAAGAGTGTAGCCTAGATTAAAGGGATGTAAAACAAAGCTTGAATTCTTCATATTGTCTAAAATCAAAGCTGAGTCAAAAAGTGACCTTGGAGAGGCAAAAATAAATGTGCAGGATATGAAGGCCTCAATCCAGGGTATGCTGTCAGATTATCACTGCTTAGAATTGACATATTTATTTATATCATTTTCTGCCTAATTCACTGGAAACTATCTGCATATAAAATGAAATGGGAGTTGATGTTGGTAGTGGTCAAGAAATAAGGTATATTCATTACAGAAAGAGAAGGAAGGTAAAAGAAGCCAGGAAGTATAAAGGGAATTGAGAGAGGAAAGAGAAACAGCCACTACTTTACAATTTTGACAAAAGCTGGCTGTTTGGTTAATAATAACAACCAAGAGAAAAGCAGATTTTCAACAAAAGTGCTTTATGTGGACAAAATCTACTGAGCTAAGTGCACCTCAAATCCCCTCAGCGTAAAAGCTCAAAGAGCAAAGAATTTTTAATACTGACTCTTCGAGTGTATACAATACTTTCCTTCATGCAGAAGCCAAGCACAATTGTAATAATTTAGCTCTTGTCAATCTGCCCCACTCTTTGCATCATTATGCCTAGAATAGCAAGGTGAGATCTAGGCAAATTGGGCTGGGAACAGGGAGTTGGCTCTGTGAAAATGCATGCTGAAATATAGACACTTGAAGGATATTAACTCAGGTCTCACAGTGCCAAAAAGCAGGTCTATGCAATATTTTTTTCTCCCTTTCTTGAAATCTGAAAACTGAGTGATAGAAGAAATTGAGTGATTGGATAGTGATACTTACCAGGATGTGGTCATTATATTTAGCAATGCCATATGACCATCAGATTTTTGGGAAATATGGAATGATTCAAGTTTGTAAAGGTGGAAAGGACACAATGTTTTAGAATGTTAGATTTGTTTTTGACAGTGGTGGACAAAATAAATTGTCATGAAATGAGGGAGACACACAGCATAAAATAAATACATAATATACTTGGAGTAATATAATCAAGTGCTATGTTGAAAAGTTAAAGTAAAATGAGGAATAATGAATGATGGTGGCTGCTATTTTAGATGAGATAGAAAGAAAAGGTCTTTATCAGGGAGACATTTGAGAAATGTCTCCTTTGCTTAAATGGAGCAAAGGAGAGCAAGCCACTAGACTTTGGGGAAACCAGCTTTTCAGAAAGAGAAAATATCAAGGTCAAAGGGCTTGAAACAGCTAAGTTCTTTGGAAAGTTTGTGAAATAGCAAGGAGTCCAGTGTGAATGGATCAAAGGAAGCAAGGAAAAGTGTATGACAAAATAAAGTTAGGGTCCCAGTAAAGACCTGCTGATGTAGGGTATATTTTTAAATATAAAATTAGAAACTGATCATTTCTCAGTATCATCACTGCTCCCACACTGGTTAAAGATACCACTCTTGCTTGCTTTGTCAAATTATTTCAGCAACCACATAGTTGTTTCTAACTTACTGCTGTGAAGCCTTCTTTCTCCTTCCTGTTAATCTGTATTTACTCATCAACCAGAGTATTCCTTTACAAAAATAACTCAAGCCAACACCACTGTTTAAGGTCTCTTTCCAACAACAGAAGAGATGACTCTACACCACCAGATGGTCAATACTAACAGAACATCACCAGATGGTCAATACTAAAATCAGACTAATAACATTCTTTGCAGCAGAAGGTGGAGAAGATCTATACAGTCAGCAAAAACAAGACCTGGATCTCACTATGGCTCAGATCATGAGTTCCTTATTCCAAAATTCAGACTTAAATTGAAGGAAGTGGGGAAAGCCACGAGGTCATTTGAGTATGACCTGAATCAAATCCCTTATGATTATACAGTGGAGGTGAAAAATAGATTCAAGGTATTAGATCTGAAAGACAGAGTGCCTGAAGAACTATGGAGAGGGTTCATAACAATGTATAGGAGGAGGTGCCCAAAACCATCCCCAAGAGAAAAAAATGCAAGAAGGCAAAGTGGTTGTCTAAGTAGGGCTTGCAAATAGCTGAGAAAAGAAGAGAAGTGAAAGGCAAAGGATAAAGATTTACCCGACTGAATGCAGAGTTCCAGAGAATAGCAAGAAGAGATAAGAGAACCTTTTAAAGTGAACAATGCGAAGAAATAGACAAAACAGTGAATGGAAAAGACTAGAGATCTCTTCAAGAAAATTGGAGATACCAAGGGAACATTACATGAAAGATGAGCACCACAAAGGATAGAAATGACAAGGACCTAACAGAAGCAGAAGAGGTGGCAAGAATACACAGAAGAACTGTCCATCATGGTGTGGTCACTCAGTCAGGTCCAGATATACTGGAGTTTGAAGTCAATTGAGCCTTAAGAAGCATTACTATGAACAGAGCTAGTGGAGGGGATGGAATTCCAGCTGAGCTATTTCAAATCCTAAAAGATGCTGCTGCTAAAGTGCTACACTCATTATGCCAGCAAATTTGGAAAACTCAACAATGGCCACAGGACTGGAAAATGAGTTTTCATTCCAATCCTAAAAAAGGGCAATGCCAAAGAATGTTCAAACTACTGTACAATTGTGCTCATGTCACATGCTATCAAGGTAATGCTCAAAATTCTTCATCCTAGGCTTCAATAGTACATGAACTGAGAACTTCCAGATGTACATGCTGGATTTAGAAAAGGCAGAGGAACCAGGGATCAAATTACCAACATCTGTTGGGTCATTGAAAAAAAACACAGATATTCTGGAAAGCATCTATTTTTGCTTCGTTGACTATGCTAAAGCCTTTGACTGAGTGTATCGTAGCAAACTCTGGAAAATTCTTAAGCAGAAGGGAATACCAGACCACCTTGCCTACCTCCTGAGAAACTTGTATGCAGGTCAGGAAGCAACTGGACATGGAACAACAGACTAGTTCAAAATTGGAAAAGGAGTACATCAAAGCTCTATATTGTCACTCTGCTTATTTAATTTCTATGCAGAGTACGTCATGTAAAATTCCAAGCTGAATGAATGAATGAATAGATAAATCACAAGTTGGAATCAAGATTGCTGAGAGAAATGTCAATGACCTCAGATATGCAGATAATGCCACACTAATAGTAGAAACTAAAGTGGAACTGAAGAGCTTCTTGATGAAGGTGAAAGCCAGTGAAGAAACTGGGTTAAAACTCAACATTCAAACAACTAAGATCATGGCATCCTCTCCCATCACTTAAAACAAACAGATGGGGAAAAAGTGTAAATGGTGGCAGATTTTATTTTTTTGAGCTCCAAAATCACTGTGGATGGTGACTGCAGCCATGAAATTAAAAGATGCTTGCTCCTTGGAAGAAAAGCTATGACAAACCTAGACAGTGCATTAAAAAGCAAAGACAACACTTTGCTGACAAAGGTCAATATAGTCAAAGCTATGGTGTTTCCAGTAGTTATTACAGATGTGAGAGTTGGACCATAAAGAAAGTTGAATGCCAAAGAATTGATGCTTTAGAATTATGGTGCTGGAGAAAACTCTTGAGAGTCTCTTGGACTACAAGGAGATCAAACCAGTCAATCCTAAGAGAAATAAGTCCTGAATATTCATTGGAAGGACTGATGCTGAAGCTGAGGCTCCAGTCCATTGGCTATCTGATGAGAACAACCTCATTGGAAGGGACCCCGATGCTGGGAACAATTGAAGGCAGAAAGAGAAGGGCATGGCAGAGGATGAAATGGTTCGTTGGCATCACTGATTCAATGAACATGAGTTTGAGCAAACTCCAGGAGAGAGTGAAGGACAGGGAAGCCTGGAGTGCTGCAGTCCATGTGATCACAGAGTTGGACATGACTTGGCAACTGAACAACAAAAAAATTGGAATAAACAAAGTTCTTATCTTCTATATTCTTATCATAGTCTGCATGGCTGGAACTTCCACCTCTCCTATTGAGTTTTGCCCAAGTGCACCAGCTTCCTTGCTGCCCCTCAAAAATACCAAGAATGGCCCCACCTCCAGTCCTTAGTCCTGAGCCTTGGGACAAAGTTTCCACTCAAATATCTGCTCTCATTTTACCTCAGGAGAGGGAACTACCACCCCTTCCTATCAGTTTCCAGCCACTTCCCCCAGGTTTCCTGCATTGCAGGTAGATCTGTGTACCACTGCAGCACCTGGGATGCCCTCCTCCATTTGCTTTTCATTTAATGGGTTGGCCAAAAAGTTTGTTTGGGTTTTTCTGTAAGATGTTAGGAAACATCTTCTGCCTTCTGCTGTTTTCTGTCTTCCTGTACCAGAAATAAAAGTTTCCTGGGAGAAGGTTTTTATTCTGTTCATTGTTTGTTGGTAAAACCTAGACTTCTACTTGGCATATCATAGCTGGCCAGAAACTTTTTGTTTTAAATAAATGAGTGAAAAACTGAGGATAGCATCAAATCAACTTTCTCTAATCAAATTGAAGGTCAAGAGTGATAATAATAGAGGAATTAAGAATGACACCAATATTTTTATCCATAGAAACAGTGAATGGTAACTGTTCACTGAGATGGAAATCAGAGGAGAGAAGCAGAGTGGAGTCAAAATCAAGTGTTCTGGATGGAAAAAATGTTGGCTTTAAGGGTTTTTATTTGGTTTAGAATGTTTGGGTTTGGTTTAGAATATTAAGGGCAGTTAAGACAGAATAGTAAATCATAAGTACATTACCTTGAAGGTGGTTTGAAATAGACTTTAAGTATAACATCCATCACAGTGTATAATTGTTTTAACCAAACATATTCTATTATAGAATATGTTAGCAGGAAATCTTTGAAATTAGTGGTTCCTTGGAGTGTCCTAAGGAGCACATAGGGTACCAGATGTATTAAAAATTCCCCAGCCCTATTTTCCACTTTAACCAGAGTATTTCTCTTTTAACAATACAAAGAAAATGTTCTGAGGATGGCAAACAAATAAATTTTAAATGGCTTCAAACTTTTGAAGCCAGGAACTTGAAACTTCTTATTCAACAGATAGAAACTGTTAGGAGCCAGAGAGGTGAAATAATTTGCCTTTGATCACAAGTTGGCTGACAATGCAGCCAGGTTCAACTGAGGTCTGTTAATGCCAAGGTCTTTTTTCTATGTTCTACTCTATCACACTACATTTTTATCAAAGAACTATCACATCATGAAAGGAATTGGGATCTGTAAAGAGACTTCTGCATTGTGTTGGTCTGATGGTCTAAATTCAGTTCATACTTGTTTTTGAAAGTTTTTTCATTAAATTTTCAAAAGTTTTGGTACCTGATTGTTAAATTCATGCATAGTTAAAAATTAAACTATATAAACTTACAATTAAATGATTATATTAAAAAACTAACAAACACTTGAAAATAATTTTTCAGTATATTTTACCATTTTCTATATTCTTGATACTATTTGTGTCTATTGCATCTTTATGATATAAATACTAAATAATGCTTTGCCAGTAAACTGCCCTTCCAAATTCTTTATTCAGTAATATCATGTAGGTAGTTTGAAATCTGTCATTGTAGGCATACTTACACCATGAAAACTATCAATTATCATCAACTGACAGCCCTCATGACTCACCCCTCCCACCTCCCATAGCCAGAGCTGGTTGTTAAATACATACCAGAACACTGTTGCTGAAAATTAGTATTAACAATATTTTTTATCTTTTCTGGGATCTTGGGTAAATCATTTAACTCCTCTCCTAACTTGGTTTGAAAATTAAATTAGTCAATACCACCCTTATCTGATAACTGTATTGATTAAATGAGATAATGCATATGAACATACACAAAAGACTGCCCTATACACAGGACGACTACTACCACATATGACATATTTTTGAAAATTAAAAAAAAATCCCAAGAGCACTTAAAGACATTGATTTGTCATGATATTATTTTAATATATAGATTTTTATTACAATAAAATACAAGTGTCATTTGCCAGAAAATTATTAAAATAATCTTCATATTTTACTGTTTGGAAAAAATAGTGTACAATATAGACTCTGTATATTCAAGGAGCCCACAAAGTAAAAAAAAATGTGTTTTTTCTTTGTTTCAATATATAAAGCCTCTGCCAAAGTGTTCAATCACTTGCTTCTCCTGTGTAATTCCCTTCAAAGTCTTTTTTTGCTTTTGTTTTGGTTTTATGGAGGGAGATATTAGAGCCATAACAAACAATGAGTTGGGCATTCTTTCATTTTCTATGATGGAGGACTCTCAGAAAAATTCTCTGTCAGGGACCTTAAGATACCCAGCAACACTCAGTAAAGACTTGTTCTTCTCATATTAAACAGATGGAGTTCCGGTGGCACTAGTGGTGAAGAACCTGCCTGCCAATGCAGACTAGATGTAAGAAAGTTGAGTTTGATCCCTGGGTTGGGAAGTTCCCCTGGAGGAGGACATGGCAACCCACTCCCGTATTCTTGCCTGGAGAATCCCATGGACAGAGGAGCCTGTCAGGCTACAGTCCATGGGTCAGAGTCAGACATGACTGAGTGACTTAGCACACAGCACACACACTGTTCTTACTCACAGCACAGTTTCTGAGACTTCCAAAGGGACAATCACATCGTCTAAAGGGAGGAGGAGAATATGTCATTCTGTAGGTTTCATGTTGAAAAGCTGTTTTGCTTACAAATTGCTCTTGTTTGTTCTGGTGTGAGATTTGTATGAGAATCCTTTGCTCTGAATAAGGTAAGAGAAGATTGGGTTCAGGCGTCATCAACTGGCTTGAAAATGTGTTATAATGTGTCTCCATCTCTGAACAAGCCTAGTCATGTTTGCAGGCTTTTAGGTACATGAAGTATTGCCAGTTATGTCAAGCATTTGGAATCGATAGGAGATAAAGACAAGATGAGTCACTTGATTGAACTAAGTTTCTTGTTTGGTTTTCATTGTTTTGAAAAGCAATGGGGAATTGCAAACACAAAATTCAGGATGGAGGTTAATTATGGGATAGGGGAACATAGATAGTCACTAAAATTTGGAAATTTTCTAGTTATTAACCTGAGTGGTGGCTTCATTATATTACATTTTATGACATATATACATATAATCTATAATTGTGTATGTAATATTGTTTTACCACAATAAAGAAGACAATAAAATTATAATCCTAATTTTTTCAGACACTAAAGTTAGAAGACTTCACAGACTGTCACTAACTTGAATCTTCATTGCATATATAATAGATAGGTATTGTCTTTTTCTCTGAGCTGTGCAAAATATTTAAGTCTATGTTCATTATGAACGTGTTTCATGTGATTCAAATATTGAAATAATTACAAGTAAATAACTATAAAATTCAAATCTTTTCCAGAAAGCAAAATTAAAGCATTTAAAACATACTGTATGCTAAGTAAGAATGGTTTGTTTAAAATTAGTATATTCAACTTAGGTAATAAGTTTTATTTCTTCCTTTTCTGAGAGGTGTCCTTGGGTATTGAGTACTATAAACCACTGCCCATATGGAGTGAATTTTTAGAAAGAAAATCACTAGCACCTGGATTTCAGTAACATTCAAAATGGCTTTTGTATGTTTCCAACTGGCATTATTTTTGCTCATTGAGAATACAAGTTTATAAGCTGAAATTTTTTTCTTTATCGAGACTGTCCTCTCTCCCTTATCACCTTTCTTATCCCTATCATACTTCTTTAATCATAATAAAATCACTTATACTCTAAGTTCTACACTAAGCCCCAGTGACCTATTTTTCCATTTTCTATTTTAATTTATTTACTAAGCTTCATGCTATACACCTGAAGGCTCTCCTAACATTAGTTTTATGTGATGCTGAATGATACTACACTATTAGATATAAAAATTAATGAACCAAATTTGAACTCCTTTTAAAATTTTATAATCTGAATGATAAATGTCTTCTATAATCTAACAAGTTTTCAAATTTTAAAACACTTTCAGGAGATTGAAATACTCAGGATTGTCTTAATAAATTCTGTGAACAATTAAAACGAGTTGTTTTTTCCTTTCAGAGTTTGTTCCCAGAAAGATGACCAAAATTGGTAGATTCTTAGAGCCCAGAAGAGATGAGAACTCAACCTAAGATTCTAAGAGATCCTTGAGGTTCCCAGAACTCATCACTTCTATTTAAATATATTTCTATTATACTCCTACACCTATAGAACTTCCCCCCTTTTTTCTTTCTATTTTTTTTTTTAAATAAAAAGAGTGGTTTTATGTATAGGCAGATTTTTCTCATAACTCTAATTCATATTTACCTAACTATTTTGCTTTGTGGTTTACCACTATTACTGCCAACTACTTAAAATGTATTCCAACATCTTAGATTTAATAAGCATATTAAGGATTTGTGTTTCTATAATCATTCAAAATAGTTCCATGATGATATATTTAATAGACATAATTTCTTCAATAGCTTATATAAATTAACAGTGATAACATCCCTTGTTGATGCTGTGGGGGGGTTGTATTAACATAGACCCGAGGAGCCAAAGGGAATAATGAAAGAAGGGCAGGAGCTGGGGAAGCAATTCCTCTCAAATTTTTGCATTAATAATACCTTCTCTGCTGTTCAAGAGCAACAAGATGGAGCAAAGCCAGCAGTATTCAAACTGTAATAGATCACGGTAATTCAAATGTGTGATTCTTAAAAAGGGCAGAGGTAAAAGTTAACAGCACATCTTTGGGAGTGTGATTTATTTTTTTAAAATCCGCCAAAATCCTGGGGCACACGTGACCTTTATCCTACTACCTTGTCTGACGCACACCACCATGCACTGGTTAAAGTCAATGAGTGGTCAGGAAGAAACTTTTTTCCTCAAGGAGCACTGCTTCACAATATTCTTTATTTTTTACCTGTATATAACTTTGAAGGACTTTTCTCCATTTGTTTGCTTTGCTTATTCTTTCTTGTTGCCAGAAAATGATGATTTGCATCTTAGGAGAATTGTAACTCTACACAATGTCTCAGGCTGGGTGATACACATTTCAGACACATGCCATTAAATTTATAATAGTTAAATCATTGGACATATACATTATCCAGTAATTACAAATGTCTTGCAGATCCATTTCAGCAAAAGTCATCAGATAACAATTTGAATTTATTTTAAAGAAACATCTTTAGAGTTCTTTCAAAGGGAAAATACAGATTTGCCATTTTTCTGAACTGAAAACAACAGCAACAAAACCTTAATCGCATTTTTTTCTGACTCTGTATATAAAAGATAATTTTTTACCCCAAAGTGATTCCTGTCCACTAGAGATACCTACTAGATGACATAAGATCTTCTTCACTGGCAGATTCAGAGGCTATTTGGAAAGCTTCTCTCCCACCTGCAGCTGTACCTGCTGCGAGGTTTTACTTGTAGATTTCTTGGTGAGTTCAAAATCTATTGCCTAGATTAGTAAAATGAGCCTAATCCTGGAAGCAATTTTCTAGTATAGTTAGGGAACTTCCCTGGGTAGGAATGGACTATACAGATACATTTTTCCCTTGCAAGTTTACATGAACTAATGGTGGCATAAAAAATAAACAAATTGTGGATTGAGATGTAATTTTCTTCATTAACTAACATTATTGTACTAAAAATTGCCTAGGTCAGAATTTACCATACAGTTAGTCTTACACAAGTATTGAGTTTCTTATTTTTTTTTTAAGTAGGAATTTCAAAAGAAGAAATTGACTCTAAAATCTTCTGCTATGTCTAACCTTATCTGTTTCTAAAAGAAATTTAAAAAATTGTTTTATGTTTTATAATGCTGTATTTGTTTCAAAATAGGAAATCTTGGACTTATCAAGCTGGAAATAAAAAAAATCCAAAATCCAAACTTGGTACCATGGCCTTGAAGACACTGGTCAATGTGGTCCCAAGGGCTATTTCTGATCTCAACTCTCATGCTCTCTCCCGTTCATACTGGACTAACCACTCTGACTTCTTGAGGATCTTCAAATATATTGATATTAAGAATACCCTGGCCTCAGGTCCTTAACTTAAGCTCTTTCTTAGATCTGAAACAGCCATTCCTTATCTGCACACCTGAGTTCCCTTACTTAATTTAAATGTCATCCAGGGGATCTTCCCTACCCAGGGATGGAACCCAGGTCTCCCACATTGCAGGTGGACTCTTTACCAGCTGAGCCACCAAGGAAGCCCTAGAATACTGGAGTGGGTGGCTTATCCCTTCTCCAGGGGATCCTCCCAACTCAGGAATTGAACCAGGGTCTCCTGCACTGCAGGTATAAGCAGAGAGGCCTTATCAAATACATCAGTGCCTCACTACACAGTCATTAAATGCTTTTTTATCTGAACTTATTATTTTCCAGTTTTTACCATCACTAGATATAAATTGGTTTGCTTCAGTTCAGTCGCTCGGCCGTGTCCGACTCTTGGCAACCCCATGGACTGCAGCACGCCAGGCTTTCCTGGGCATCACTAACTCTCAGAGCTTACTCAAACTCATGTCCATAGATTCAGTGATGCCAGCTATCTATCTCATCCTCTGTCATTTCCCAGCATCAGGGTCTTTTCAATTGAGTCAGTTCTTCACATCAGGCTTATCTGTTCATTAATTGTCTCCTCCCAAAGAGTTTAAGTTCCACAAGTACAGAAACTTTGTGTATTTTGTTTTAATCCCTGGGAAAAATGAGTAGTTAATAAATATTTATTTAATAAATTCACAAAAGAATGATACATTACACTTTGGTGTAGCTAATAAGACCACTTCCCTTAATTTATTTTCAAAATTTACAAAATGTATGATTTTTTAACAGATTAAATACCTAAAGTTGACTTTCATTTGTTGTGAAATTAACATTATCAAGGATTATATAAAGTAATAAACAGCTTCTTCTTAGTATTCTAATAGTTTGAAATTTTGGCATAATGAGGGGACATATTTTGGTAAAGACACTTTAAAAAATTATTGGAGTTAAGTTGTTTTATAATATTGTGTTAGTTCTGCTGTGGAGCAGAGTGAATCAGTTATACATATACACATATCTACTCTTCTTTAGGTTATTTTCTCATACAGGTCATTATAGAGTACTGAGAATTCCTTGTGCTACACACTAGGTCCTTATTAGTTATCCATTTTCTATACAGTAGAGCTATACATCAATCCCAACTTCCAGATTCATCCCTCTCCTTCCCCACCACTTCCCCACCCCATAGCCAAAAGTTTGTTTTCTACCTCTGTGACTCTATTTTGTATATAAGTTCATTTGTACCATTTTTGTTTAGATTCCACACATAAAGAATACCTTTTATTTGTCTTTTTCTGTCTGACTTACTACACTTAGTATGACCATCTCTAGGTCCATCCATATTGTTACAAATGACATTATTTTACTCATTTTTATGGCTGAGTAATATTCCGTTGTATGTATGTACTACATCTTATTTATCCGTTCCTCCATCAGTGGGCATTCAGGTTGCTTCAGAGTCACTTTTGTGTTCATGACCTTGTTCATACACACAGCATAAAGCACTACTTTACCTCCAGTGTTAGGAACTCCATTTGCCAATGTATCAGAGAATCACCAAATGAGATTTTTTAACCGAGGTATAGAGAGTATCAATGTCACTTAACCTCAAGTCAATGTAACTTCCTCTTTTCCTTTTAAATGAGGATTGACTGCATGAATTTAAGGATGGTTTTAAGTAAAGATGGTCATGGTTCTATCATTGTCATTTAATTGGAAAAGTCTGCTTCTCCTTAAGATGTCAGAACACTTGGTTTATTGAAATGATAAATTGACTTCCTGTTAACAAAAGCCTCATCATCTGTTCTCAAAAATAAGCAAAGTAGAGATCAGCTGAAGACTAAATGACATAGTTATCTTTATAGAGATCACATTGAATTTAAACATGAAAAACAATAACAGTTTGAAAACCATACATCATTTTTAATAGCTACAATTTTGAGGACAAAAAAATTATCATGAGTAAAATGTTCATAGTATATTCTTAGTATTTTTTTAAAAAGCGTTTTCTTTCAGAAAAAAAAAAAAACATTAATGTTCAATAATGAAGCCATATTTAGTATTTTAGATCTTGGCAATAGACAAAAATAAGCTTTCATTAATGTTGAGAAACATAGAGTCAGAATTTCAACAGGGAGTGTAATTAGATAAGACACTCTGCTAGAGATGCTTACTGTTATGGCTAATGATAAAACTTCCAGGAAATATTACTAAAGTGGCAAGCTTTTGTATTTATTAAATACATTTATATTTTCAGTTCAATTTAAACACTTTAGAGCTTTTCTTTAAAATTCTTGATTTGTCATTTGATCTCTTTTTATTTGCTTTATGTGTAAAGTTTGGATTTATTTATTTAGTTAATTTATTTAATTAACATGTGTTCCACTATTAATTGTATTCAATATATTATATTATAGCTTCCCTTAAGTAGATCTCTTTTCTGTGTTTGTAGTGCTGACTTATTATAAGGTTGATTCATCTGTTTCTTTTGTTTTTCATCTACAAGATTTAAAAATAATTAGTATACACACAGGATTAACTGGAGGAAGGTATGGCAAGCCACTCCAATATTCTTGCCTGGAGAATACCGCAGACAGAAGAACCTGGCAGTCTGTGGTTCATAGGGTAGCAAAGAGTCAGACACAACTGAAGCGACTTAGCATACACTCATGCCCACAAAATCAAAGTTAAAACTCTATACAAAAGATATACGTCGAGAAGTCTTGTTTTCATTGCTGTCCCTCCACTACATTTTTTCCTTTCTCTTATTTTCATTAGACTACTGACAATCCTTATGAATGCCTGTGTTTTGTTAATTTAAACATGATAGCATGTGTATTATTTTCCCCTTACTTTTCTTAAAGTTAGTATATGATATACACAATTCTGTACTTTGCTTTGCTTTCTTAAGTTTGCAATATATCCTGGACTTCTCTTTATATTAGTACATTATTTTGGGGGATTGCATAGATCTGCTATCTAAAACCACCAGTTTCTTCAGCTGGGTATGTAAGTTGCTTTTAATGTTTGCTGGTATGAACAATGCCACAATAAATAACCTAGCACATATATCATTTCATATTTCATATATATATATATATATATATATATATATATATATAAATCCCAATTAGATTCCTCAAAATGGGGTTGCTATGCCAAAGAGTATGTGTAGTAGTAATTTTGATCAATATAACCAATACTCTTCTGTGTAGTTTTACAACAACAATAATATGTGGAAGAGTATTCTCACAGTTTTGCCAACAAATATTTGGATTTTAACCAATTTGGTATATGAAGAATGTTATATCTCAGTATAGTTTTAATTTGTATTTTTTTTATATGAGGGAGGTAGAACTTCTTTATATGTGGGTATAACTATATATCATTTTGCTTATGAAAGATTTGTCTTTTTTCCATTTTTCTTTTTTTTTTTTGTCTTTTTTCTTAACAATTACTTGAAGGCTACTTCTCTATTAAGGAAATTGACTCTTTACGATAGATGGTAAATATCTTTTCTCAGCTATTTTCATGCTTTATTTTCTTTATGATATTTCTTTAATTTTAATTTTTATACAGTTTTGTGTTGCTTTCTATTTACAGTTATTACAAGATATTGGCTATAGCCCTTTATTATATAATACATGGTGCCTGCATGCTTAGTCATGGCCAACTCTGCAACCTCACGGACTATAGCCCACCAGGATCCTCTCTCCAGGGAATTTTCCAGGCAAGAATATTTTAGTGGGTTGGCCTTTCCTACCCCATGTGTAGTGCATCCTTGAGTCTATCTTGCACCCAATAGTTTGTACCTCCCCCTCTCCCTTCCCTTTATTGCCCCTTCCTCTCTCCTCACTGGTAACCCTCACTGGTTACTCATACAAGTACAAACAACAGTGTTTATCTGAATTTAACACAAGCTTGTCAACATGCTGGATGACAGATTTTCAGATAGAGGGAGCCTTATTTCCATTATATTAAATGGAAATAATTGGTCCATCCAAAACCTCCAGGTAATTTCCCCAGATGTCAATAAATACTCTGAAACAGCAATAGGACAATGTAGTCGTGTCCGACTCTTTGTGACCGCATGAATCGCAGCACGCCAGGCCTCCCTGTCCATCACCAACTCCTGGAGTTTACACAAACTCATGTCCATTGAGTCGGTGATGCCATCCAGCCATCTCATCCTCTGTCGTCCCCTTCTCCTCCTGCCCCCAATCCCTCCCAGCATCAGGGTCTTTTCCAATGAGTCAACTCTTCGCATGAGGTGGCAAAAGTACTGGAATTTCAGCTGCAGCACCAGTCCTTCCAATGAACACCCAGGACTGATCTCCTTTAGGATGGACTGGTTGGATCTCCTTGCAGTCCAAGGAACTCTCAAGAGTCTTCTCCAACACCACAGTTCAAAAGCATCAATTCTTCAGCACTTGGCTTTCTTCACAGTCCAACTCTCACATCCATACATGACCACTGGAAAAACCATAGACTTGACTAGACAGACCTTTGATGGCAAAATACTCAACTGTAAAGAAGAAGGAAATCCCATCATTTACAACAACATGGATGAACCTGGAGTACATTATGCTAAGTGAAGTAAGTCACATTGAAGAATAAATACTTTATGATTTCACTTTTACATAGAATCTAAAATGGTCAGACTCATAGAAGCAGAGAGTAGAATGGCAAGTGCCAGTGGTGGGGGAAATGGGGAGATCTTAGTCAAAGCAAACAAACTTGCAGTTATAAGATAAATAAATTCTGGAGTCCTAAGTATGGCATGATGTTTATAGTTAATAATAGTGTACTGTATATTTGAAATTTCCTGAAAGAGTAGATCTTAAATGTTCTAACTACACACACACACACACACACACACACACACACACATAAGGTAACTGTGTGAGGTGATGGATATTAATTAACTTGCAGGGCTCCCAGGTGGCACTGTTGGTAAAGAATCTTCCTGCCAACACAGAAGATGCAAAAGACCCGAGTTTGATCCCTGAGTTGGGAAGGTCCTCTGGAGAAGGAAATGGCAACCCACTCAACTATTCTTTCTTGGAAAGTTCTATGGACAGAGGAGCCTGGAAGGCTATATAGCCCATGGGTTCACAAAGAGTCAAACATGCCTTAGTGGCTGAGCACACGTGCATATAGTAAATCATGACACTGTTCTTCTTAAGGAAAGCTAGCACATTGTACACCCTAAATATATACAATTTTTATTTGTCAATCATACCTCAATAAAGCTGGAGAAAACAAGTAACAGCTAAAAATTTTCCCGAGTTAATGACAAACACCAAACCGTAGAATCAAAATCACTAAGCAGAATAAATACATGCAAGTATGCACATGCCTGCCCCAACTCACACAAACTGTCCCCAGGCATACTACTAGACATATCATATTCAAACTGTAAAAAAAAAAAAATCAATTGATTATGAATCTCATCATATTTAGACATTATCTTCTGTACCATTGATCCGTTTGTCCATCAATATGCCAATACTAAATTTTCATGATTATTAAATAATCAAAAAAGTCATAAAATTTAAAAAAATTAAAATCCTTTATGGTTCTGCCTAAGCTTTATTATCTTCTCCTTTTAATCATTCTTAGAATTTCATCTTCTATATGCTGATAACTCTTAGATACAAACTTCCAGCTCTGTTCTTTCTTGAATTTTGTATCTGTGTATATAATTGCATACTTTACTAATTTACTGTCCAATTTTACTGAGATTCCAAGAGGAATCTCAGCCTCAAAATGTCCATAACTTCGTCAAATTTCCTCCTCAAGGATGTCCAATATCCAAACTTTTATGTCAGTTAATGACACCAGTTTTTCATGAAGCTGCTCAAATATTTTCTTCCTCACTTCTCATCCACACTCACATCCAAGTGCTCTTTTTTTATTTCTTAAATAACTGTCAAAACTATTCAATTCTTTCCACTTTCACCGCTACCACACTAGACAAGAAATCATGATCTGGTTTCTTTTTCTTCATTCACTCATTTATGCACCGGGTTAGTTGATTCTTCTCAGTGCTTCCCATACAAACAATATTTGTAGTAGAGATTTAATATTGCAAATCCTGATGAAAACTCATTTATGAGTTCCAGTTAGCTATATAATAAAGTCCAATATCTTTTACAGTATTTACAATATTCCCATGATATGTTAATGACCAAACTCTTACATTTATTAAACTCCAGACATGAGTTTCTTTTGAGTCCCAAATGCAAACACTTTTTCTACTTCTAAAACTTCACATGCATATTCTCACTTCCAGCAATTGTCACTCAATCTCTATTTATTTTTCCTGGCTACCATTTCTTCATCTTCAAGTCTTAAATGACATTCCTCAAGAAAGCATTTACCAATTCATTTCTTTGACAAATGTATATATTAAGAACATACGAAGTATCAGGCACACTTTAAGGTATTGTGTAGGATAGCATTTTACCAAAGCTCAAGAAAGCTGTCTTCTATTGTGGGAGAAGGCAAATGTAAGCAAATGTGAATAAGTAAATCCATGGAATAAGGGAGACAGGCAGTAATGATACACACTCATGCACTGGAAAGTAGTTCTGTTTGTCAGAATACTGAGATATATATTTTAGCTGCTGTCCTGAGTTTCAAAACATCCTTGTGTGAACAGATCAACCCAGTTCTCCACCCCAGCGCTCCCAGACCATCTAGTAAAGAAAGGTTTAATACCTGGAAGAGCAGGGACTCTCCTCCTCTGCCTCCTGTATTTATTTTGCTTAGCTGGTACTAGAGTCTTTCAGTTCTTCAGAGGTCCCAATTCCCAAGCACTACCAATTGATTCCCCAAGGACTCTGAAGCACTTTGCCTTCTGACATGCATGGCCCTGTGACTCTGGTTCAGTTCAATTCAGTCGCTCAGCCGTGTCCAAATATTTGCAACCCCATGGACTGCAGCACTGCAGACCTCCCTGTCCATCATCAACACCCGGAGTTTACTCAAACTCATGTCCATTGAGTTGGTGATACCATCCAACTATCTCATCCTCTGTCTTCCCATCCTCCACCTGCCTGCAATCTTTCCCAGCATCAGGGTCTTTTCAAATGAGTCAGTTCTTCGCATTAGGTGGCCAAAGTACTGGAGTTTCAGCCTCAACCTCAGGCCTTCCAATGAACATCCAGGACTGATCTCCTTTAGGATGGACTGGTTGGATCTCCTTGCAGTCCAAGGGACTCTCAAGAGTCTTCTCCAACACCACAGTTCAAAAGCATCAATTCTTCAGTGCTCAGCTTTCGTTATAGTCCAACTCTCATATCCATACATGACTACTGGAAAAACCATAGCCTTGACTAGATGGATCTTTGTTGGCAAAGTAATGTCTCTGCTTTTTAATATGCTGTCTAGGTTGGTCATAACTTTTATTCCAAGGAATAAGCGTCTTTTAATTTCATGGCTGCTGTCACCATCTGCAGTGATTTTGGAGCCCAGAAAAATAGTCTGCCACTGTTTCTCCATCTATTTGCCATAAAGTGATGGGACCAGATGCCATGATCTTAGTTTTCTGAATGTTGAGCTTTAAACCAACTTTTTCACTCTCCTCTTTCACTTTCTTCAAGAGGCTCTTTAGTTCTTCTCCACTTTCTGCCATAAGGGTGGTGTCATCTGCATATCTGAGGTTATTGATATTTCTCCCAGCAATCTTGATTCCAGTTTGTGCTTCATCCAGCCCAGTGTTTCTCATGATGTACTCTGCAAATAAGTTAAATAAGCAGGGTGACAATATACAACCTTGACGTACTCTTTTTCTTTATTTGGAACCAGTCTGTTGTTCCATGTCCAGTTCTAACTTTGTTTCTGACCTGCATACAGATTTCTCAAGAGGCAGGTTAGGTGGTCTGGTATTCCCAACTCTTTCAGAATTTTCCACAGTTTATTGTGATCCACACAGTGGAAGGCTTTGGCATAGTCAATAAAACAGAAATAGATGTTTATCTGAAACCCTCTTGCTCTTTCAATGATCCAGTGAATGTTGGCAATTTGATCTCTTGTTCTTCTGCCATTTCTAAAACCAGCCTGAACATCTAGAAGTTCACAGTTCATGTATTGTCGAAGCACAGCTTGGAGAATTTTGAGCATTACTTTGCTGGCGTGTGAGATGAGTGCAATTGTGCGGTAGTTTGAATGTTCTTTGGCATTGTCTTTATTTGGGATTGGAATGAAAACTGACCTTTCCAGTCCTGTGGCCACTGCTGAGTTTTCCAATTTGCTGGCATACTGAGTGCAGCACTATCACAGTATCATCTTTGAGGGGTTGAAATAACTCAACTGGAATTCCATCACCTCCACTAGCTTTGTTCATAGTGATGCTTCCTAAGACCCACTTGCCTTCACATCCCAGGATGTCTGGCTTTAGGTGAGTGATCACACCATTGTGATTATCTGGGTCGTGAAGACCTTTTTTGTATAGATCTTCAGTGTATTCTTGCAACCTCTTCTTGATATCTTCTGCTTCTGTTAGGTCCATAAAATTTCTGTCCTTTACTGAACCCATCTTTGCATGAAATATTCCCTTGGTATCACTAATTTTCTTGAAGAGATCTCTAGTCTTTCCCATTCTATTGTTTTCCTCTATTCCTTTGCACTGATCCATAAGGAAGGCTTTCCTATCTGTCCTTGATATTCGTTGCAACTCTGCATTCGAATGAGTATATCTTTCATTTTCTCCTTTGCTTTTCACTTCTCTTCTTTTCACAGCTATTTGTAAGGCCTCCTCAGACAGCCATTTCACTTTTTTGCATTTCTTTTTCTTGGGGATGTTTTTGCTCCTTGTCTCCCATATAATGTCATGAACCTCTGTCTATAGTTCATCAGGCACTCGGTCTATCAGATCTAGTCCCTTAAATCTATTTCTCACTTCCACTGTATAATCATTAGGGATTTGATTTAGGTCATACCTGAATGGTCTAGTGGTTTTCCCTACTTTCTTCAATAAGTCTGAATTTGGCAATAAGGAGTTCATGATCGGAGCCACAGTTAGCTCCTGGTCTTGTTTTTGCTGACTGTGTAGAGCTTCTCTATCTTTGGCTGCAAAGAATATAATTGATATGATTTCAGTGTTGACCATCTGGTGATGTCCATGTATAGAGTCTTCACTTGTGTTGTTGGAAGGGGGTGTTTGCTGTGACCAGTGTGTACTCTTGGCAGAACGCTATTAGCCTTTGCCCTGCTTCATTCTGTACTTCAAGGCCAAATTTGCCTGTTACTCCAGGGGTTTCTTGACTTCCTACTTTTGCATTTCAGTCCTCTATAATGAAAAGGAGATCTTTTTTGGGTGTTAATTCTAAAAGTTCTTGTAGGTCTTCATAGAACCGTTCAACTTCAGCTTCTTCAGTGTTACGGATCAGGGCATAGACTTGGATTACTGTGATATTGAATGGTTTGCCTTGGAAACAAACAGAGATCATTCTGTCATTTTTGAGACTGCATTCAAGTACTGCATTTCGGACTCTTTTGTTGACTATGATGGCTACTCCATTTCTTCTAAGGGATTCTTGCCCACAGTAGTAGATATAATGGTCATCTGAGTTAAATTCATGCATTCCAGTCCATTTTAGTTCACTGATTCCTAAAATGTCGATGTTCACTCTTGCCATCTCCTGTTTGACCACTTCCAATTTGCCTTGATTCATGGACTTAACAGTCCAGGTTCCGATGCAATATTGCTGTTTATAGCATGGGACCTTGCTTCCATCACAAATCACATTCACATCTGGCTGTTGTTTTCGCTTTGGCTTCATCTCTTCATTCTTTCTGGAGATATTTCTCCACTGATCTCCAGTAGTATATTGGGCACCTAGTGACCTGGGGAGTTCATCTTTCAGTGTCCTATCTTTTTGCCTTTTCATACTGTTAGAGGTTCTCAAGGCAGGACTACTGCAGTGGTTTGCCATTCCCTTCTCCAGTAGAGAAAAATGTGGTCCACTACAAAATGTGGTCCACTGGAGGCTGTAGAAGGTGACTCTGGTAAACCACACTATGGACATCCTGCTATCCAGCATACCAAGTTTTCTGTGGATTAATCTCCCTCTACTTCTTAGAATCCCAGGAGCCTGCCCAGAATCCAACAGGAGAAATATTATCCCCTTAGGACAACACTGGCACACTTGCAGACAAAGGTCTAGCACCTTTCTCCAAACATGTCTGTGACCACTGGCCTGGAAATAGTCTCTGAGTTATGCTTTAGTGGCTGTTGGTAGAAATAACTTGATGAAAATGATCCACTAGTAAGAAAGATGATGATGATAAAAGAGATGAAAGACTTGCCAGAGAGATTCTTTGAATAGTTTTCAGGAATGATCTGGGCTTAGATACAGGAATGAATGGTTCATACAAAGCAGTCGGATGAAGGCAGGGGTTATACGCACATGATGGCAAGGAGGGAGTATGACTATAGAATCCTTGATTTTGCTTCTAATTTTTGATAAAATGAGATGCATGCTATTAAGTTAGAATGACTATTTAAAAAGATTATAGAGACTACCAAGTTTACACTAAATATCTTTGCTACATATTTCTTTACCACCTTTTACTTCCTGTTTCCTAGCAGTCCTTATATTTTTAATTTCTTGTAAAACATATTCCTTCACTATAAGTTCTTCCATGTTGTTTCCAGCTTTGTCTGGAATGGTATGGCCATTCAATAAATGTTGATTGAATTGAATTAAAATAATTTGAAAGATATGGACTGAAAAGAAAAATAACAGTATGGAATGGAGGAGGACAGTTTCCAAGTTTCAGTAACTCTGGTTATTCACTAAAAAAAAAAAAAAAAAAAAAAAAACAGAATGCAGTAAGAAAAGAAGAATGTTAAGAATGTTTGTGAGGAATGGGCAATTTGATTTGAATATGCTGATTTTCATGTTGTTAGAATCCATCCAAATGGACTGCTTACATGGGAAGTAAGATGCACAAGTGGAAAGTTTAGGAGTGAGATTTAGTCTACATATATAGATTCAGTTGGTCTTCCCCAGTGGCTCGGAAATAAGGAATCTGCCTACAATGCAGGAGACTCAGGTTTCTTGAGTTGAGAAGATTCCTTGGGGGAGGGCATGGCAACTCCAGTATTCTTGCCTGGAAAATCCCACAGATGGAGGAGTCCGGTGGGCTACAGTCCATAGGGTCACAAAGAGTCAGACACAATTGAAATGACTTAGCATGCATGCACATAGATTCAATTATCATCAAGCTAATCTCCGGTGGCCTTGGCTGCAAGGGCCTGGAATGGGGCTTGGAATGAGGCTGAGTTGCAGTGGTGAAAGCACCAGATCCTAGCCACTAGACCGGTGGTCAGTGACAAGGGTGCTGGCCCTTTGGCTTTGCAGAAAATAATTTCCACAAAGACAGAAAGTAGTGAAGCAAGTAAAGTGTTAATTAGGAGGAAAAAGAGTATAGTATGTGTGGATAGACACACGGGCAGACTCAGGAGAGATGGAGTTGCTGAGTAGCACCCTCATGGCAGTTTGAATTACTTTTTTTTTTGGGGTTTTGTCATACATTGATATGAATCAGCCATAGATTTACACGTATTCCCCATGGGTCATTTCTTCTGGGTTTTCTTTGGCCAATCATTTTGATTCGGCTGATTCACAGTCCATATTTAGTATATCTCCATGTGTGTACACACATCTCTTAGCCAAGATGAGTCCTACAAAAAAGGTGTCTGGGTAGAACATTTCTTTACATAACTTCCTTTTGACCTCCAAGAAGCCTTTTCTGTGCATGTGTGGTTGGGGAGGTCTCCTGACTTTGAGAAGGAGAAATATGTGGTCTGAGCAGGACCCAGCCTCCTCCCTTAATTGCCCTGCCTTTCTTGTCTTGGTGTTTCAGTCAATAGAGAATGAATATCCAATTGCTTTACCTTCAGGGGACCCATCTGCCTCCTGCCTCAAAGCTATAGGAGTATAGGTAGTAGCTGAAACTCTGTAGATTGTGTACGTTGCCAGCTAAGAATGCTTTGTAATTAGAAGCCTAGGAGGCAAAAACTAAACCTAAGATAACTCAACCATTGATTTAATGAATTGGATTTTACACTTCCATTCCCTTTTCTTGTTTGTCAATAGATAGTTCCTGCACTTTTCCTTTTCCTCATTTTCTCCTTTTCCTCTTCCTCCACCACCCAGATAGATTTTAAGCTCCTAGAAGGTAAAATTTAAAGCTTTTGTTTCCTAAATCCCAACTGCTGATCACATCGAGTTTGATAGCTATTTGTCACTTTTTTATCTAGCTATGCTGGTTGTCATTAGAGAACAGATATATTGAGTTTAGGTCTAAACTTAGAAAACTCCTTTGAAGAGCTGACTCCAATGACATAATCATGGAAAACAAAGTAAGTTTTTAAAAAAGGCAAGCTGGCAATGACAGCTTAATCATTTTTCATCTTTTGATTATTATATAACCTCACATTTCTTTTTCTTATCTATTATTGTCCCTAATCCTTATTCTTTCAAACCCCACTATTTAATCACACATTTCATTTCCCCTTTGAAAAACTCCCATTATCTTACTCTTTATAAGATAAATGTAGTCTAGTTTGTGGCATAGGGCCTGACATTTAGAGTGCTGTAAGTTATTTCTATTTAAGCACCAGACCAGAGTAAAGACTAGTGTTGCTAACAGGCAAAGATATTGAATACTTCTGAAGACTTTTTTTAAGGAAAACAATCAAAGGCACATGTGTGAAAAGGAAAAGCTGACACTATGAGGTCCAAAGAGCAGTAGCTGGTGGCAATTTAGCCGGGCAATAAATGGCTTTCAATAAACCTAAGTTTTATTAATGAGGTAAGAATTCTTTCCTTATAGGAACTACAGGTTCACACAATGCTTGGAAACATTCTGAGTGTTGGCGGAGAGTAGTGTTCAGTCAGCTCAGCCACTCACTTTTGTCTGACTCTTTGCGACCCCATGGACTACAGCACGCCAGACCTCCCTGTCCATCACCAGCTCCTGGAGCCTACTCAAACTCATGTCCATTGAGTTGGTGATGCCATCCAACCATCTCATCCTTTGTCGCCTCCTTCTCCTGCCTTCAATCTTTCCCAGCATCAGGGTCTTTTCCAGTGAGTCAGTTCTTGTCATCAGGAGGCAAAGTATTGGAGTTTCATATTCAGCATCAGTCCTTCTAATGAATATTCAGGAGTGGTTTCCTTTAGTATGGACTGGTTGGATCTCCCTGTAGTCCAAGGGACTCTCAAGAGTCTTCTCCAACACCACAGTTCAAAAGCATCAATTCTTTGGTGCTCAGCTTTCTTTATAGTCCAAATCTCACATCCATACATGACTACTGGAAAAACCATAGCTTTGACTAGATGGGCCTTTGTTGGCAAAGTAATGTCTCTGCTTTTTTAGCATACTGTCTAGGTTGGTCATAACTTTTCTTCCAAGAAGTGTTTGTGGACTCAGAAAAAGTTCTAGTGTTTCAGTCTGCTTTACTTATCGATATGCTGAAATTAAAGTAATAGAAATACCATGACTTACTCTCCTTATACATCAAAAAGAATTTTAGTGTAGACAGTAGTGAATTCTTACACGTTTATTCACATATTATTGCAATACTTCTAGAAATACGAATTCCAATTGTTAGAATTATTTACAAGACAATAGATTTTTAAAGACCATTGACTTTTGTATTTGTCCCTTCATAGACCCTATCTTCAAATCTTTTTCTTAACTCTGCCCTTCTAGCTCTAAACCTTGCTGCTGGCTCTCCCTTAGCATCTAAGATCCATTGCTTGTTACAGTCCTAGAGCTCACTCCACTGTCTGTGTAGACACAGCCAATGTATTTCCCTCTCTGTGTATTGTATTCACCTACTGATGTGGGAAGTGATTGAGGAGGTAGGCATGACAACAAGAGGAGAAAACAACATTCATAAATAAGAGCGAGAACAATGCAATTCAAATTGATGATTAGAACAACAGTGCTGTAAATAATGCACCCACAAAGTGAACAAATATATCTACTCTGCAATTGCTACACTCCCTGTTCTGATCTGGCATGCTGTTCAGCTACCTTTGAACATTTTGAGGGATGGAAGCTAAGAACAAAAGATTTAGAACACTCCAACAAGTAAATCCTTGCCTGGCTTGTCAAATTGTACATACTTACTTTACAATTTATCACAGCTGGTATTCCTGACCTGACTCCAGGCTAAGAGATTCACAAGCAGTGTGTTTCTATACTTTAGCATATTTGCCTATAGAGACATTTTGATAGCTTCTTTGGAAAAGTGTATATGCTCAATGACAGAATAAGTAGCAGATTTTAACCTCACAAATGCTGAAATATAATGTATTTTCTTTGTATTTATTTTTATTTTGAGTATCTATTTTGTCCCACATGTAGCTTTATGTTTTTCTCAACGAAATGATGAACTCCTGAAGGGTATGGACTTATAATATCTAGCAGAGTACCACCTACTTAACCAATGCAACTCCATACAACTGTGGTACGTTAAAGTTGGGGAAAGTGAGACATTATTTATGGATAAATTCAACAATTTATGTGCTTGACCCTATGCTGTATTTTTGAGATGCCAGTATGATGAAAAGACTCTCAGTCCAAGGGAATGTCATTTTCTGTTTCTCCATAGATAGTAACATACTTAAGGAACTGGAAGGTCATTGAAGAACAGATATTGTTCCTATACTTGTGAACTTTTATTTCTTATCAGAATGAAGACAGCAAAACATTATAGGTTTTTGCTTTTAATTACAATCTGATTGTGCAACAGACAAATATATAGGGAGCAATAAATATATATCAGGGGAACATGAGGTAGTCTGAAGGATATATTATAAAGTGTGATTTTTGTTGCTTTGTTTTTTGTGTGTCATTTTAAAAGGAAGTGACATTTGAGTTGAATTTTAAAGACTGAAAGGATGACTAGATTGTAGGAAAAAAAAAATCCAAACAGTGGGAGCAGTCAATGCAAAGATCCTGAAGATGAGAAATATCAAAGGGGAAAAAAAATACCTAAGAAGATGGAAAACTTCAAGAGGAAGGTGGTGGTAATGTCACAGCCATTAACAAATGGCAACAAGTATTTTGTGTTTTTGTTTTTGTTTTTCTTTTAACTCTCATTTTAATCAAATGAGCCATAGTTTCATTTTAATCAGGGTACCAACATAATTATAAGCCCATTCTGTCAGATAGTCTTACAAACTAGCTATTAGCATACTGCTACTCTTATGAAAATATTTAGATTAAATCACAGAATAGGCTGTACACTCAAAATAGGTAAAAACTCTTCAGATTCACACTGTAAATTTTCACATATTTGAAAAGTCAACCTTACACAAACACATTTATGCCCCACTTACACTTACCCCAGTCTCACTTTTCACATTATGTCTTCCTCAAGCCCACTGAAGTATGTATTTTCACTGCTGACATCTGCTTGGCTTCCTTCAACATGACAGAGTTATATAAAAAACCTGCTGGTCCTTATCTAATTTTTCATTCTCTGGCTTTTTTCTCTCCTCCAACTTGCTCAACAAAGGTGTCTCTGGATTTTTACCCTGGCTTTCTTGACTTTCCTCTCTGTATTGCCTCCCTTAGGAATTTGGAATACTGTAGCGGTTGATAGCAGGTTTCCCCGATGGCTCAACAGGTAAATAATCTGCCTGCCATGTAGGAGACACAGGAGATGTGGGTTTAATCCCTGGGTTAGGAAGATCCCCTGGAGAAGGAACTGACAACTGCTCTAGTATTCTTGCCTGAAAAATCCCATAGAAAGAGGAGCTTGGCAGGCTACAGTCCAATGGATTGGAGAGTCAGACACAACTGAGCGACTAAGCACACAGCACGGTAGTTGATAGCATTTCTAATAAAAGTAAACTTTATTCTTAGATACTGTGGTAAATGGAGACAGTGGAGACAGTGGCAGACTTTATCTTTTTGGGCTCCGAAATCACTGCAGATGGTGACAGCAGCCATGAAATTAAGAGACGCTTACTCCTTGGAAGGAAAGTCATGACCAAGCTAGATAGCATATTAAAAAGCAGAGACATTACTTTGCCAACAAAGGGCCATCTGGTCAAGGCTATGGTTTTTCCAGTGGTCATGTATGGATATGAGAGTTGGACTGTGAAGAAAGCTGAGCACTGAAAAATTGATGCTTTTGAACTGTGGTGTTGGAGAAGACTCTTGAGAGTCCCTTGGGCTGCAAGGAGATCCAACCAGTCCATCCTAAAGGAGATCAGTCCTGGGTGTTCATTGGAAGGACTGATGCTGAAACTCCAACACTTTGGCCCCTGATGGGAAGAGTTGACTCATTGGAAAAGACCCTGAGGGATTGAGGGCAGGAGGAGAAGGGGACGACAGAAGATGAGATGGCTGAATGGCATCACCGACTTGATGGGCGTGAGTTTGAGTGAACTCCGAGAGTTGGTGATGGACAGGAAGGCCTGGCGTTCTGTGATTCATGGGGTCACAAAGAGTCAGACACGACTGAGCGACTGAACTGAACTGAGCTGATGGTAAGTGGTGTGTTTTATTGTGGGTTTTTGGTTTTTAATTTTTTGCAAGATCTATTATTGCAATTAACCCTTAAAACAATCTGCTTCCTATCTGCTGTCCTCTCTTCCTTGGTTTATAGTGTAGTACACAAACGACACAATAAGGGAGTATTATTAGTATTTCTATAATATAGATGAAAGTATGAGCCTTAGAAACATTAGCTCAAGATCACACATTAAGTAACTGTAGGCGAGAAGTTCAGACTAGAAAGGCTGACTTGAGATCACAAGCCTGGATCACAAATCTGCCTCATTAAAGATTGAACACAGTAAGTACACTCAATCTCAGAATAGATGCTATGTGATAATTGTATAGACTTGACTTAAAAACTATTAAGTAATATTTTTGAATCCTCATTTCTTCAGTTACTAGCCTTATAATGCTGGATAAATTTCTGAACTTCTCAGAATTTTGTTTTTCATCAATAAAATTAATATATAAAAAGCTTCAACTATAGTTTTATTATAAGGATAATATATGCAAGCATTTAGTACTCTGCCCTGCACTTAGTCAACATTTAAAACCATTATTCTTTTTTGGTAATCTCTAAGGTAAATAACTTTTAATTTTCAATATATTATCTGTTGAATGTCAATTCTAATAATGAAATAAAATTTATGTGTATGTATGTTCAGTCTTATCTGACTCTTTGCAACCCCTTGTATTGTAGCCTGCCAGATTCCTCTGTCCATTGGATTTTCCAGGCAAGAATAGAGGGGTGAACTGCCATTACCTTCTCTATATTAATGCTCAGTTCACTTCAGTCGCTCAGTCATGTCTGACTATTTGTGACCCCATCAATGCATCACGACAGGCTTCGCTGTCCATAACCAATTGCAGGAGATTGCTGAAACTCATGTCCACGGAGTCGGTGATGGCATGCAACTATTTCATCCTCTGTCTTCCCCTTCTCCTCCTGCCTTCAGTTTTTCCCAGCAGCAGGGTCTTTTCCAATGAATCAGTTCTTTGCATCAGGTGGCCAAAGTATTGGGGACTCAGCTTCAGCATCGGTCTTTCAAATGAATATTCACAATTGATTTCCTTTAAGATTGACTGTTTGGATCTCCTTGCAGTCCCAGGGAATCTCAAGAGTCTTCACCAACAACACAGTTCAAAAGCATCAATTCTTCAGCACTCAGCTTTTTTTTTACAGTCCAACTCTTACCTCCATATATGACTACTGGAAAAACCATAGCTTTGATAATATGGACCTTTGTTGGCAAAGTGATATCTCTGTTTTTTCATATGCTGTCCTGCTTTGTCACACCTGATCTTCCAAAGAGCAAGTGACTTTTAAATTCATGGCTGCAATCACCATCTGCAGTGATTTGGAGTCCAAGAAAATGAAATCTGTCACTGTTTTCATTTTTTTCCCATCTATTTGCCATGAATTGATAGGACCAGATGTCATGATCTTAGTTTTTTGAATGTTGAATTTTAAGTCAACAACTTTTTTACTTTTGTCTTTCACTTTCATCAAGAGGCTCTTTATTTCCTCCTTGCTTTCTGCCATAAGGATGGTGTCATCTGCATATCTGAGGTTATTGATATTTCTCCCAATATCTTGATTCCAGCTTGTGCTTCATCCAGCTTGGCATTTCACATGATGTACTCTTCATATAATTTATATAAGCAAGGTGGCAATATACAGCCTTGACTATTCCTTTTCCAATTTGCAACAAGTCCAGTGTTCCATGTCCTGTTCTAAATGTTGCTTCTTGACCTGCATGCAGATTTATCAGGAGGCAGGTAAAGTGGTCCCATCTCTTTAAGAATTTTCCACAGCTTATTATGATCCACACAGTCAAAGGCATTAGCGTAGTCAATGAAGAAGTAGATGTTTTTATGGAATTCTCTTGCTTTTTCTATGATCCAGTGGATGCTTGCAATTTGATCTCTGGCTCCTCTGTCTTTCCTAAATCCAGCTTAAACATCTGGAAGTTCTCAGTTCACATACTGTTGAAGCCTCACTTTGAGAATTTTGTGCATTATTTTGCTAGTGTGTGAAATGAGTACAATTGTGTGGTAATCTGAACATTATTTGGCATTGCTTTTCTTTGGGATGGGAATGAAAATTGATCTTTTCTATTCCTGTGGCCATTACCACTCCTGATTTTTCCAAATTTGCTGGCATATTGAGTGCAGCACTTTCCAGCATCATCTTTTAGGGGTTGAAATAGCTCAACTGGAATTCCATCACCTCCACAAACTCTGTTCATAGTGAGGCTTCCCAGGATGTCTGGCTTCAGGTGAGTGATCATACCATCGTGAGTATCTGGGTCATGAAGATCTTTTTTGTATAGCTCTTCTGTGTATTCTTGCCACCTCTTCTTAATATCTTCTGCTTCCGTTAGGCCCATACTGTTTCTCTCCTTTATTGTGCCCATCTTTGCATGAAATGTTCCTTTGGTATCTCATATTTTCTTGAAGAAATCTCTAGTCTTTCCCATTCTATTGTTTTCCTCTATTTCTTTGCATCAATCACTTAGAAAGGCTTTCTTGTCTCTTCTTGCTGTTCTTTGGAATTCTGCATTCAGATGAATATATCTTTCCTTTTCTCCTTTGCCTTTTCTTCTCTTCTTTTCTCAGCTATTTCCAAGGCCTCCTCAAACAACCATTCTTATTTTTTGTGTCTCTTCTTGGGGATGGTTTTGATCACCACCTCCTGTACAGTGTTATGAACCTCTGTCCATAGTTCTTCAGGTACTCTATCAGATGTAATCCCTTGAATCTATTTGTCACTTCCATTGTATAATCATAAGGGATTTGATTTAGGTCATAACTGAATTGTCTAGTGGTTTTCCCTACTTTCTTCAATTTAAGTCTGAAGTTTGAAATAAGGAGTTCGTGATCTGAGCCACAGTCATCTCCAGGTCTGTTTTTGCTGACTGTATAGAGCTTTCCCTTCTTTGGCTGCAAAGAATATAATCAGTCTGATTTCATTCTTGACCATTGGGTGATGTCCAAGTGTAGAGTCATCTCTTGTGTTGTTGGAAGAGGTTGTTTGCTATGACCAATGCATTCTCTTGGCAAAATTCTTTTATCCTTTGCTTTGCTTCATTTTATAATCCAAGGCCAAACTTCCTGTTACTCCAGGTATTTCTTGACTTCCTGCTTTTCATTCCAGTCCCCTCTGAAGAATAGGACATCTTTTTTTTTTGGTGTTAGTTCTAGAAATATTAAATGTAAGTCTGTTAAAATTTTCTTCTAAGATATAGATGCATTTTTTCATAGTTCTTTCTTATTATTAAAATATAAGCTATTAACTCCCCTCTAGTGTCCTATCAGAAATTAGTTCTCCCATGTATGCATGTGCTAAGTGGCTTCTGTCATGTCTGACTCTTTGTGACCACATGGACCATAGCCTGCCAGGCTCCTCTCCAGGCATGAATACTGGAGTTGGTTGTGATGTCCTCTTCCAGGGGATCTTCTTGACTGAGGGATTGAACCCATGACTCTTTATGTCTCCTTCACTGGAAGACATGTTCTTTAATACTAGCGTCACTGGGTAAGGCCAAGTGTTCTCATACGACCAATGTATCTAATGTCCAACAATGTCAATATTTCAGGTTCATTTTAGACTGATTTCTCAAATTGCTTGAGTCATTGATATAGTTTTTTAGATTTTGGCATTTTGATATACTTTAAGGCTTACTTCAGCAACATTTATGCTACAATTGGAACAATATAGAGAAAATTAGCATTGTCCCTGCACAAAAATAACATTCAAATTTATGAAAAATGCTGTATTTTTACATAGCAATTATAAATCTAGAGCATAATTCTCACTGCTCTTGACTGGGATATCAACTTAAATAAAAGTCATAATAATATGTAGAAAGCAATAATTTCAAAAAGGGTTATATTTTATTTAGTGTATTTAATTGCATTAACTTTGTTCTATTAATATACATCCATCTACTTATTCTTTAACATTACCTTCTCTGAAAAAAAAAAAAAAAAACCTTGAACTTCTTTAAACTATCTCTTCTACATAATTTAACAAACAAAGTACTCTTTTAACATTTTTTTCTATGCCACATTTCTTTTAAAGCACATTGCTTTCCTCATATGTGAAATGATAGTTATGTCTACATCAATTTATTGAATGATTTATAAAATAAAATTATTTTAGGAGCTCTAGCAAAGTCATAAGTGAACATAGTTTGACCCATTGGCTTCAGGGGTTTGTAATGGAAGGATGTCTCCCAAAACCAGTTCTCTTAATAGTATCAGCTAGTTTAAAAAGTCTTCATGGGCCTCAGTTACTGAACTGCATACTGTTAATGTTGGCATCCAAAGGAGGAAAGATCTTAAGAATTTTCTTTACACTTGTCTCTCTACTCCTAAAAAAACAGGAAAGATTATCATCTGAATGGTCGTCACCAAGGACAGGATTTAAACGAGCACCTAAGATTAATGTCCTTTCTTATTTCTGTCCCTTTGAAGAGCAAGGAGCATTATCTATTCCTTCAAGGAAACAGCTCAATAATGTAGAAAATGAGAAAAAGAACATGGTCTTTAATTGTAGCTAAATAAAAGTTGAAGAAAATGCATAATAAAAGTTAGGAAATTTAGATTCTCTTCCTATTTCCCATTAAACTAAATTCCCATTAAATGGAAGAAAAAGTAACCTTGAGAGAAACTATATACTGGTATTTTGACCATTAAAAATAGAAAAGCAAATCTCTTTTAGATCCCTGCCATCATCTCTATGTGAAAGATTTAAAAAGAAGAAAATTGTTAGCAGTGTGTTGCTGAAAGTGAACTGGTGGCTCCGGACAGTTAGATTTGGCCACCAGGTTGAACTTCAGATATAAGTAGACTTATGTTTATTTCATGGAGAAGGAAATGGCTACCTACTCCAGTATTCTTGCCTGGGAGATCCCATTGACAGAGGAGCCGTGTGGGCTAGTCATTCAAAAGAGTCGAACAAGACTTAACAACTGAGAACAGTTCAGTTCAGCCTCAGTCGTGTCCGGCTCTTTGTGACCCCATGAATCGCAGCACGCCAGGCTGCCCTGTCCATCACCAACTCCCAGAGTTTACTCAAACTCATGTCCATCAAGTCGATGATGCCATCCTGCCATCTCATCCTGTCGTCCCCTTCTCCTCCTGCCGCCAATCCCTCCCGGCATCAGGGTCTTTTCCAATGAGTCAACTCTTCACATCAGGTGGCCAAAGTGTTGGAGTTTCAACTTCAGCATCAGTCTTTCCAATGAACACCCAGGACTGATCTCCTTTAGGATGGACTGGTTGGATCTCCTTGCAGTCCAAGGGAATCTCAAGAGTCTTCTCCAACACCACAGTTCAAAAGCATCAATTTTTTGGTGCTCAGCTTTCTTCACAGTCCAACTCTCACATCCATACATGACCACTGGAAAAACCATAGCCTTGACCAGATGGCCCTTTGTTGTCAAAGTAATGTCTCTGCTTTTTAATATGCTATCTAGGTTGGTCATAACTTTCCTTCCAAGGAGTAAGCGTCTTTTAATATCATGGCTGCAGTCACCATCTGCAGTGATTTTGGAGCCCCAAAAAATAAAGTCTGTCACTGTTTCCACTGTCTCCCCATCTATTTCCCATGAGGTGATGGGACCAGATGCCATGATCTTAGTTTTCTGAATGGTGAGCTTTAAGCCAACATTTTCACTCTCCTCCTTCACTTTCATCAAGAGGCTTTTTAGTTCCTCTTCACTTTCTGCCATAAGGGTGGTGTCATCTGCATATCTGAGGTTACTGATATTTCTCCCAGCAATCTTGATTCCAGCTTGTGCTTCTTCCAGCCCAGCGTTTCTCATGATGTACTCGGCATGTAAGTTAAATAAGCAGGGTGACAATATACAGCCTTGACTTACTCCTTTTCTTATTTGGAGCCAGTCTGTTGTTCCATGTCCAGTTCTAACTGTTGCTTCCTGACCTGCATACAAGGTTTCTCAAGAGGCAGGTGAGGTGGTCTGGTATTCCCATCTCCTTCAGAATTTTCCACAGTTTATTGTGATCCACACAGTCGAAGGCTTTGGCATAGTCAATAAAGCAGAAATAGATGTTTTTCTGGAACTCTCTTACTTTTTCGATGACCCAGAGGATATTGGCAATTTGATCTGTGGTTCCTCTGCCTTTTCTAAAACCAGCTTGAACACCTGGAAGTTCTCGGTTCACGTATTGCTGAAACCTGGCTTGGAGAATTTTGAGCATTACTTTACTAGCGTGCTGAGCACAAGCACAGGTCAATTTCAACCTCCCTTCTCCTTAACCCGGTCTTTACTAACTTTGCTAATCTTAATTCACAATCTTTAATAACTTCAAACCCAAAAAACTCTTAGTACCACTTATATTTTCCAGAATTTTTAGAAAATTAATTTGCAGTCAAAACATGATTGGAACTACTGTGAAAATATTTCTTCATATTGTTAAAAACAAGGCCACACACCCAAAAGATTGCCACTTCTGTAAGCCATTTGTCACCGCACTGAGACTTAATACAGTTGTAGCTCTCTCAGAAACAACCTTAAACTCCTCAGACAGGAATTGCCTGATGAACATGAGTTAGATAATCTGTCTGATACACCTCTGACATCCTGTAAAGGAAAATAACATTGCAAAAAAGTTTTTTTTTTTTTTTTTTTTTTTAAAGGAAAAGCCTATTTAGGGGGCTAGTATAACTTCCTTGTTTCTGAGCTCTTCTGCCTATAAAAGTCTTTCATCTTGTGCAGTTCATCAGATCTCCTTTCTATCTGCTTGATTTGATGCTGTCTAGTTCATGAATCATTGAATAAAGCCAATAAGATCTCTACAATTGACTCAGTTAAATTTTGGTTTTTTAACAGTTTGAATACTCATGTATTGTGCAGAAATGATAATATATTAAATTAAGGGTCCCTGGTCAAACTGTCACATTATTTGCATTATGCTACCTTTGCATTATGGGGCTTCTCTGGTGGTTCAGAAGATAAAGAATCTGCCTGCAGTACAGGAGACATGGGCTCAATCCCTGGGCTGGGAAGATCTCCTGGTGAAGGGAATTGCTACCCACTCCAGTATTTTTGCCTGGAGAATTCCATGGACAAAAGAACCTGGAGGGCTACAGTCCTTGGAGTGTCAAAGAGTTGGACACAATTGAGTAACTTTAAGATTTTCAACTTTGCATTACACATCTTGTAAAATAAAGATCAACAGTTCTGAAATCTGAAAATCTTTTCTCCCTAAGGGTCTCCTCTAACCTGTGATGTTGACTTGAACTACACTGATGTACCAGGCAAGAATAAGGCAGAAAGATTAAAACTGTATTTTTCCTCTAAGAGACCTGGTTAGAAGTCAACTTAAAGTTCATGTTATAGGCATATGAAGGAAGGAGATACAGAGGAGAAGAAGAGAGGGAGAGAGACTTCTTGAAATGCTAACAGCATCAAAACTCCTTTATTACTCACAGTGAAATAGGAAACTGAGTCCTTGTTTGCCAGAACTGAAAATCAAACTTTGTAAACTTGCAAACACTCACACAGGCAAAGTTTATTTTAGATCATAAAGATGCAAAATTCTCAGCATAGGTACTGAGAAGGGGTGAAGAGTCCCCACAGATGAAATGGGAAACCAAGTCCTTGTTCATAGAGCCTAAAGTTGAACTTTATAAACTTGCAAAATCTTACACAGTTTATTTTAGAAGATAGAGATACAGAGCTCTCAACATAGACACTGAGAGGGGGTGAAGAGCCCTCAAAGTGAGAATAACAACAGTTTATATCTTTGCTAGTATTGATCTGTTCATTTTGGGTTGGTTTAGGGCACCTGCTGTATGTCATTTTTGACCAATCATTTAAAAAAGCCACCATGTCCAATTTGTCATTTTTATGGCTTTTCTTTTCTTTTTTTTTTTGATTCCTAGTCCTTGGGGTTTTTTAAGGCATTGAGCTGGCAGCCTGTGACTCTTTCTCATGATCTCAGGCTACTGTTTAAGGACCAGATGTATATTTAAGACTTAATGATCCACCAGGGGTTTTTTCCTTGATAAGTTGGCTGGCAATTACTTATTGTCTTATTATAAGTCTGGATGTTTAATGGTCCTCCAGACCAGGAGGGTCATTCTTCTGAATAGTTGGAAACTAAACAACAGGTATAGATTAGTGGAACAAATGCTTATGTGAAATTAAAGTTGGAGTTGAAAACTGAATTTAAAAGAATCAAGGCCTCAACCTTATACTGACTGCCTAACAATGTCTACCTCAACAGCAATAGCAGTAGCAGTGTTTCAGCATTTCTCAAATGGTAAAGAATCTGCATGCAGTTCAGGAGATCCAGATTTGATCCCTTGGTCATGAAGAGCCCCTGGAGGAGGGAATTACAACCACTCCAGTATCCTTGCCTAGAGAATTCCACGGACAGAAGAGACTGGTGGGCTACAATCCATGGGGTCTCAAATAGTTGGATACAACTGAACGACTAACACAACACACTTTCTGAAATCTAGTTCCCATAGAGTGAGGTAAAGAGGGGGTAACACCTATTCTCATAGAGCTTTAGTTTAGTTAGTTTAGGAATCCAGTCTTTTATAATGGGCAGTAAGCCTCCCTAGCCTTTGCTCTAGAAGGAGACGTTTCCTTCGTTACACTGGATAGTACACTAACCATCCCTCCATTTACTTAAAATGTGAGTGTGGGGAAGGAAGAGACAAGAGTGACTGTCTCTGTCTTTCAAGGTTGTTTACTATACAAACATCTTTGATAATATAGGCCAGAAAAAGTTGATCAGGACACTTTCTCAAAAGATGTACAGAAATATGAGATCTGTCAAATTAAAAATGCACAACTTGAGATCTGCAAGTTAAATTATGTTTGGGGCAAAATGAAAAACTGCAGCCTGGGGGACAGCACCTCAGATAGCTCTGAGAAATTGCTCCAAAGAAGCAGAGGGAAGGTCAGTATAAATGTGGTTTTGATGAAGGGGGAATATATGCAATCAAGCACATATTTTCCCAGAAGGTTTCTACTGGTCTTATGAAGCTTTCTGCTAGTCACAAGGAACAATGACTAGCAGAAACACTCACATGACAAAACATTCACATGATAACAGAACATTCACCATGAATGACTTTAGTGCTTTTCTAGATATGAGGAGATACAAGAATTGGGTTCATAAAATCAGTTCCTTAAAATATCTAATTGTCCGAAGACCTGTCCTGCCAGTTTTTCCCTGAGCGTGACAGCCTCATATCTGCCCCCCACTCTGAACTCCTTTCTGGGAGTTGTTGAGATCAGCAGCTGCAATAGCACGATTTAATCCTTGTAGAGGTAAATGGCCAGTGCCAATGGCAACTGCCAATTTGTAGTTGACAGATCTATGAAAATTATCTTCTAACAATCTCTTCATAAGATCACAAAAGTAGCATGAAAACTTCATAGAATAATTGTTTTATTTCATAAAATACTTGTTTCTTTAATCAAATATTCATATGTTACCCATATTTTCACCACCATTATTACATATGATTAAGGATAATAGGGCTTTCCTGATGGCTCAGTTGGTAAAGAATCCTCCTACAATGCAGAAGACCCCAGTTCAATTCCTGGATTAGGAAGATCTGCCAGAGAAGGGATAAGCTAACCACTCCAGTATTCTTGGGCTTCCCTTATGGCACAGTTGGTAAATAATATTATGGGGCTTCCTGTGTAGCTCAGAAGGCAAAGTAACTGCCTGCAATATGGGAGACCTGGGTTCAATTCCTGGGTCAGGAAGATCCCCTGGAGAAGGAAATGACAACCTACTCCAGTATTCTTACCTGGAGAATCCCATGGACAGAGGAGCCTGGCGGGCTACAGTTCATGGGATTGCAAGAGTCGGACATGAATTAGCACTATCTTTCTTTCTCTCTAATGCTAACTGTTTAAATTGTTGTTCCCACGTGGATAAAATTATAAACAATTTAAGCCACTCATAGGTATTCAAAGCTGTATATGTTTTTATATAATCTAGTATTCCTTATTAAAAAAGCAGCTAAAAAAACAAATTCAGGAGTCAGCTGTCATTCCTAAATGAAAAGTATTACTGTATCATTCATTGGGATTATGCTATATATCAGTTCAGTTCAGTTCATTCGCTCAGTCATGTCCAACTCTTTGCGACCCCTTGAACCGCAGCACACTAAGCCCCCCTGTCCATCACCAACTCCTGGAGTTCACCCAAACCCATGTTCATTGAGTCGGTGATGCCATCCAACCATCTCATCCTCTGTCATCCCCTTCTCCTCCTGCCCTCACTCTTCCCCAGCATCAGGGCCTTTTCAAATGAGTCTCTTCACATCAGGTGGCCAAAGTATTGGAGTTTCAGCTTCGGCACCAGTCCTCCCAATGAACACCCAGGACTGATCTCCTTTAGGATGGACTGGTTGGATCTCCTTGCAGTCCAAGGGACTCTCAAGAGTCTTCTCCAACACCACAGTTCAAAAGTCAAAATAATATGAAAATCATGATACAGTATGTTTTTGTATGTGAAACATGGCAGGAAAACTGCAAGACAGAATTAAAGAGATAAACGTCAAAGTGACTGACACTGAAAAGAATTTTGTTATGTCAAAGTACAATAAATGCAATTATACATGGTATAGTATGTATATGATGTATATGTATAGATACATTCAGTTAAAATATAGGACATTTACTGTTTAGGATTAAACGGGCATTAATTGGATAGAAAACTATAGCTGAAGAGTTTGGTCAGTTGTCCTACATGAGGCTTTGTTTTTTTTAATTCCAGTTTTATTTCTGTTCCAGACAGTGGGCATCACTCTTCTTGGGCCTGCCTAAAATTTGTGCTGTAAATATGGGTAATTAATTCCCCAAATAACAAAGTTTTATAATAAACTTTGAATAACAAAAAAAAAAAAAAATAACTGAAATTTAAAAATAAAACAACATTCACAGAAAAAAAAAAAAAAGCATCAATTCTTCTGTGCTCAGCTTTCTTCACAGTCCAACTCTCACATACATACATGACCACTGGAAAAACCACAGCCTTGACCAGACGGACCTTTATTGGCAAACTAATGTCTCTGTTTTTTAATATGCTGTCTAGGCTGGTCATAAATTTCCTTCCAAGGACTAAACATCTTTTAATTTCATGGCTGCAGTCACCATCTGCAGTGATTTTGGAGCCCAAAAAAATAAAGACAGACACTGTTTCCAGTGCTTCCCCATCTATTTGCCATGAAGTGATGGGACCGGATGCCATGATCTTAGTTTTCTGAATGTTGAGCTTTAAACCAACTTTCTCACTCTCCTCTTTCACTTTCACCAAGAGGCTCTTTTGTTCTCCTTCACTTTCTGCCATAAGGGCAGTGTCATCTGCATATCTGAGGTTATTGATATTTCTCCTGGCAATCTTGATTCCAACTTGTGCTTCCTCCAACCCAGCATTTCTCATGATGTACTCTGCATATAAGTTAAATAAGCAGGGTGACAATATACAGCCTTGATGTACTCCTTTCCCTATTTGTAACCAGTCTGTTGTTCCATGTCCAGTTCTAATTGTTGCTTCCTGCTCTGCATACACTTTTCTCAAGAGACAAGTCAGATGGTCTGGTATTCCCATCTCCTTCAGAATTTTCCACAGTTTATTGTGATCCACACAGTCAAAGGCTTTGGCATAGTCAATAAAGCGTGTGTATGACTTACACAACACATACTTATACAATTTAAGGAAACAAGGATTTTAGAAGAAAAGCAGGCAATTTAGTAAAGATAGAGCTTTCTTGTTTTAAATGTGTAATATGTCTACATTTGTATATGTGTCTGTTTTTATTCATGAGTGAACCGTGTTGGTCAAACCAAAATTTATTATGAATATAGCATGTTGAAGTTCACAAAAATAACCAGTAAGTAATAATCAATATCCCACTTTATTTTTTTAATTATTGTACCAGGTTAGCCTTTGATAACAAGAGTAGGAAAAGTAACTTTGTGTTTAATTAATTATTAGTCATTTTTTAACCTAAAGTAAATGTAAAACATGAGAAATGAATGAGTTATTATTATGAGGCACTGGAAATTTTATGACCAATGTAGAACACAGATTTTCATTGTTGGTGATGTTGACCTCATGGGGGAGAAAATTGGCCTTGGAAGGATGAAATAATTTAGACGAGTTTTGTTTTTCTAGAATTGTTTTCAAATTTACAGATAGACTTGTATTCCTTATTATTTAATATCTCTTTTAGTGTTGCAATATTTTTTCTTATGGAGAACAGGTAATGAAAAAAGATTGAGAAACACTGCTGTAGAGTATGCCAATCATTTTTAAGTTTAAATTAATATTTAAAAGAAAAGTATTTTTCTGTAAGAAGTTTAACACATATATATTAAGATTTTATTTTGGGTAGTTACTATGAAATATTTGAGATATATCTTTAAATAAACTAATTTTAATCTATTCTGTGCCAAAAAAATAAAAATAAAACTGAAAACATTAAAAAACAGTCCTGTGAAATGTTGTACCCACATGATAAATAGTTACAGATAGATAGATGGGCTTCCCTGGTATCTCAGATGGTAAGGCATCTGAGCCTGCAATGCAGGAGACCCAGGTTCAATCCCTGGATTGGGAAGATCCCCTGCAGAAAAGAATGGCAACACACCCCAGTATTCTTGCCTGGAGAATTCCATGGGCAGAGGAGCCTGGCGAGCTACAGTCCATGGGTTTGAAAAGAGTTGGACATGAATGAGCAACTAATACACACACAGATAGACAGATAGATAGATAAATGATAGATTATAGATAGGTGATGATTTGAAACATTGTTTTATTTTTCCTCACCTGATTTCAGTGTTTTTCAATATATGAATTGAAATATACAAACATAAAATATTTAAAAATCTTGTAAATACTTTGAGCCTAGGATGGATTAAACTAAACTAATTACTGAAAAACTAAATAAAATAAGCAGACTGGATAAAAGTTATTTTAATGGGCTTTTATTTAATCCTTTCTACAAGTGCAAATTTATAATGTATGATTTTTTGTGTGAGGAGTTTTGTACTCCTAATATCTTTTTTCAAATTTTTAATAGTGCAGTATAACTGACATCCAGTAGTGAGTTAAGTGAACTCTCGCCTGGAGAATCCCACGGACGGAGGAGCCTGGTGGGCTGCAGTCCATGGGGTCGCTGGGAGTCAGACACGACTGAGCGACTGCACTTTCACTTTTCACTTTCATGCGTTGGAGAAGGAAATGGCAACCCACTCCAGTACTCTCGCCTGGAAAATCCCGTGGACGGAGGAGCCTGGTAGGCTGCAGTCCATGGGGTTGCTAGGAGTCAGACACGACTGAGCAACTTCACTTTCACTTTTCAGTTTCATGCGTTGGAGAAAGAAATGGCAACCCACCCCAGTGTTCTTGCCTGGAGAATCCCAGGGACGGGGGAGTCTGATGGGCTGCCGTCTGTGGGGTCGCACAGAGTCGGACACGACTGAAGTGACTTAGCAGCAGCAGCAGCAGTATCATTTTTAGTGCTGTTAGAAATTAATGTCCAGAGCACACATACGCATACAGAAACTCACATTCCACATCAATTTCAATAAACAGTGCATTTTTCCTGTCCTGGTCTGGATAATTTTAGAATATAGTTTGAGGCAAAAGTTAATGGTGTTGCTTGTATTATTCTACCACTCCATAGGACATTCTATATTCCAGTGAATAACTCATCATCAGTTCACTGCCAAGTCAATTCCCAAAAGTTTTGCCTACAAAGTTCAACATTATAGTGCAAACAAATCAATCTTTTGATTTTTCAGCCCTACTCCCAGGAGAGGGCAGTGAGGCAATATATTAGAAAATGAAATTGTGAAATAAAGACTAATATCATAAGGGAAATTAACGTCATATTTGTTTTGTATCTCTTCTTAGTCTTGGTAATAATATGCTTCAATCAAACTATTTCCTTGAGTTAGATATACAGAAAAATGTCCATCTTATTCAGGCATTCAATAGCTTCAAAAATATTCACCTATGTCCTAAAAGTTATGTGTAATGTAAAAAAAAACAAAAACAAAACAAACAAACAACAACAACAAAAAAAAAAACCACAGCAGATCAGAATCATGTGCTAATGCTAAGGTGTATATGGCAATTAAAACTCACGACCTGAAAAAAGTGTAAACAGTCTTGTAATTAAAGCATCTGAAAGGTAAATATGAAGTGAAAGTAAATGCCCTGTCCATAATTAGCTAGATTTCAGAGAGCACCATGCCCTTTTCAGTCAATTTCTTGTTGACAGTTTCAATAAATAGTCTTATATTCTAAATGCTTGAGGGCAAATAAGGTTGGTCCTTGTGCACCCCTAATTTTCCAGTAATTTTGTATAATATTGTACACTGAAACAAAATCATTATCTTAATAACCCTCTCTTTTTAAGGTGGCCTTTCCATCAGTGCATAACCGAGAACTGGCCTCTTGGGTCCAGGAAAGGAAGAAAGAGAGAGATCTTAATGAATTGGTAAATGCTTTTTAAGAAAAATGCAGAAAAGTTCTGAGTAAATGATGCATGCTTTTCTTATGAATTTTACTTTTAACTATAATTCATAAATGAAGACCTGATTATAGCTCTAGCTCAAACTAATGTTCTATGCATAGCTAGGAAAATGTTTTAATTCTCTCCGGAATTCAAGTCTTTATATGTAGCCTTCTCTTTGAATGAATGACTACTATAATATCATATATCTGGAGCAGGCCGTCTTGTAAATTCCACAGAGAAATATAAGCAGCTAAATTTTTGTTTTGAGATCACTTTAGGGGTATAAGCTCTTCAAAGATACCTGCTTGCTTTCAACATCTTTTTTCCTCTCTACATGTAATCAAATGCCTTAGAATAAGCTCTTCACCAAACCGGCTGCATCCAGGAACTTGCTGTGCTTCTAATAATGACTCACCTTGCTGCTGTTCAGCTTCAGAGGAGAAAACTGCTGTGGAAAAATAGCCCTGGTAGTCTGGCATAGATAATAAGATACATTTTTTATGACAGTAGTCTCCCTTCATTGTGAATTTTCAGTTGGCTTCTATGAAGCTTACCATAGAAAATAAAATGAAGACCTGACATATGTAATGCATTTTTCTTAAGAAATGTTAATATGGAGGTCAGTAGTATTCTGGTCTAGTATATGAGTTGTCCAGAGTATCACTGGCCTGAACAGATTCAAGTTGGCACTAGTACGAGATAGGACAGCTGTTCCCATTTCTTCCCCTGAAGGGGTCCTGTGTCTTTCCTGGAAAATAAAGGGAAATTGGCTGGCAGGAAAAAAAAGGATTTATGCTGATTATAATGCCAAAATATCCAGATAATTAAGTCAAAAGCCAAATCAGTTCACACAAAAAAATTGGCATCACAAAATGAAATAATATTCTTTAAATGGCATTGATTGTAACACAAGTCTGCAAATTAATCAATAATGATGAATGTAAGATGCATTATGATCTTGATATTTCACATTTTATCATACTATTCTGATATCTGTCAATCGTGAAGATGCATGAAAATATGTCTTTTTCTCACCTCACTGTATTCTTTGGGGCTTGGTATAAAATTAACCAATTCACTGGCTTATTCAGTAATTAATGGTCTAGTGCTTACTACATGCCAGACCCTTGATAAAAGTGAAGAACTTATAGATGAAAAGTATTGACTCCTGACCGAAATGACTCTTACAATCAAAACTCTCACAGGATGTTTAATGGAATTATCATGTCCTATAAATATAATTTTCAATAAAAATAGTTCAAATTGTCTATTAATAAACTTTCTCTATTTACAATGGCCAACAAGAAATCCACAATGAAGATCAGACCTCTTTTGTGGTGTATGGGCTGATACTCGCTGTCATTTATAAATTTAATATGTATATGCCAAACACTTTTTTTATGGTATAACTTCATCTAAAGCAGACAGAGCTATCTGAAAAAATTAGAGTAGAGTAATAAACTCTGTAGAAAGTCATCAACATTCTGGTTGATGATAATTTAATATGGTTTTGTTAATATAAAATAAGATAAATCATAAAGGAAAAACAAGCAAAACTCACAACTACACACATATTAAAACTAGAAAAGATATTAGGAAAAGAAGAACTGTAAGATGGGCAGAATAATGCTTTCTACTCTTAAAGATGTCTATCTTCTAATACCTAAAAACTATTGATACACTAGGTTATATGGCAAAGAGGAATTAAGGTCACAGGTGTAATTAAATTTGCCAAAAAACTGACTTTAAAATAGGGAGATCACTGTGGGTTATATGGGTGAGATCAAAGTAATCACAAAGATCCTTAAAAATGGAAGAGGGCAGAAGAAGAACTAACTTATGAAGTAAAAAATAAAGCCACAGTCATCAAGACAGTATGGTACTGGCACAAAGACAGGAATATAGATCAATGGCACAGAATAGAAAGCCCAGAGATAAATCCACGTACCTATGGACACCTTATCTTTGACAAAGGAGGCAAGGATATACAATGGAAAAAAGACAACCTCTTTAACAAGTGGTGCTTGGAAAACTGGTCAACCACTTGTAAAAGAATGAAACTAGAACACTTTCTAACACCATACACAAAAATAAACTCAAAATGGATTAAAGATCTAAATGTAAGACCAGAAACTATAAATCTCCTAGA